>NW_004955414.1:2140723-2149130 GCF_000276665.1 Chinchilla lanigera
TAATGAATGATATAATTATACTATATCATACATATTAAAATACATTAATATATATTTATATAAGTCAACTTCACTGATGGAGTACACTTTAGAAAATTATTACCCTACATACCAATCGGCAGTCTGGTTTTGACACTTAGTCATCACATCCAGTATGTCTGTGGTCAAGAGTGAATGGTTGAGTGGTGACTCTGAGCCTACAGATTATTAACTTTTTCTCTGTACACAAAGCCTCCAATTTTTAAGACCAAGAAGTTGTCTGTGTAATTTGAGGACATCCAATCATTTAGCTTCTGAGTACAATTAAGAAGAGCATTGTTTCAAAAGTAGAATTATACCCAAGGTGATTATTCCAGAATAGCCACATGAATCCTCTTTAATTTGCTAGCTTACTCTCCACTAAGTCACTACAAGAAATCAATAATCTTAAAAAGGAGTTTTAACTCCATAAAATAAACAGATATAACACACACACGGCCCTATTTTCACACGATTTTCCAAGGAGTATGTCACTCAGCAGCTTTCTGGTCTATGCTGACACTTCATTCATACATCACTGAAAAGACTCAGCTCTTGGTACTTGAGGTTGCACCAGGAATAGAATATTTCTTTTCCTTGACATCGGTTATTTTCTCCCAAGTCTTAGGGCTTCTTGGAATTATGGTCAATACACCTATTACTGTCTAAATGCCTAATCTGTAATTTAAAAAATGAATATGGCTGTTGGTAATATTCTTGTATCTCCAGAAGGCCAGAAGTTTTCAACATGTCTCTCTAAGGACTAGTTTCAGCTCAGAGGTGAAAGTAATTGCTCTTGAAGATGGCTGTTCTGACCAATAGCCCTTCTGAAATGGGACTGTGAAGTAATCATGGGTGGGGGGATTTTCTTTCATTCATCCATATATTTACTCAGTCAGTGTTTAGTAAGTATTTAATGTATTCTCGTACCCTGTGAGGCTTTGAGGATAAATGGTAAACAGATTTCAGTCCCTGTCTTTGAGCACCTCACTGATTAGTTGGGGAACCTATATGTAAATAAATGTCTTATAAGATAGTGTGTTAAATTTCAGAGTAGAATTATGTCCATAATGTTATGGGAGTCCTGCCCCTAAGACACTGACATAAAGGGGTGGACATTTGGCCTAACCATTTCAGGATGACCAAGAATTTTTCAGGAGAAAGTGTGTGTGTGTGTGTGTGTGTGTGTGTGTGTGTGTGTGTGTGTGATGTTAACTGTATTACAATGAGGTTTGCTAAAGCCCAAGTGTGTTGAAAGATCTGGAAGCACAGAGTAACTGATGTATCAAGAAGATAAGTAGTATAGGACTATGAAGTATTAGACCACAGAAATAAGCCTGCCCTAGGTAATTTTAGGCAGTTGCATTTCAACCATTTTCAACTCCTGGAGTCCTGATAGAAGGCTCAGGGAAATCTCCAACAAATAAGGTTCTAACTTTTTGAGCAAAATCTGATGCTGAAACATTTGCCATTTGAGACTACTGAGACATCAGTCTAAATCTCAATGGAGGCTCCCTCTTGCACCTTAGATAACTTCTATTCCTAGGACCAGCATGGTAGATGATCAATTGCTCATAGCTGATAGTCTAATATGTGTGCACTGCAATCCAGAACTTTTGTTTCTCATGTTCTATGAAACCATGATGCCAATTTCAAAATGGCAGGACTTGTATCCTCAACAAGCTGAGAGGAGTGTGTTTATACTTTCAGTCATTTATGTGCATATTGAACTCACTATGCTGAGATGAAGTGTCACCCTCGTAAGAAGAAATGGAGAAATACAGGTCACATTTGAGTGCTGGCATTTTTGGAGTACTGAGTCAGTTTCAGGAGGACTGTTTGGTCTTCATCATCAGTTAACCACTCTGTACTACTGTAGGAATAATAATATGGGATAAAGGCATTTGGTTTGGTAAGATATTCTAACCCTTTTTAAATCCTAGAGACATCCTGTTAGTTCCTCAAAGGCAGAGATTCTTTTTGTGTTGTGCACTCTCATTTACAAAATCATTCATTATTTAGTGAATATACCTACAAGTATTTTCTCTACAGTGTTATGTAAAACTTTTCTGAGATTTTTAAGGTTCTCTTTGTAAGTATTTAAATTTAGAGAATGAGAAAAAAATATAATTTTCACTTTATATGCTAGGAATTTTTCTACAGCATATTGTTATGATAATTCCTGGAAGTCAGGAATAACAAAAATCAAAGACCATATTTAAGTTTCACAGTGTCCTGTGACTTAAAATACCTGGAATAAAGCCAGATTTCCTGATTGCCCTGCTGGAAGAATGACTTACTTTACTTTATCTCTCCAGTTAAGTAGGGAAAGCTGCTGAGTCAGTAGTAGTAGATGCTCACCTTCTGTCCTACACTTAAAGGAAAGAAAACAGAAAGGTGAAAGCCCCTAAGGTGACCCCAATGTTATAGCCCCAAGGTAGAAGGGCCAGTGAAAGTAGCAGCGGTGACTTAGCTCTCTAGGAAGGTTTGAGCTCTTTCAACCTTAGCTGAAACAGTTCCCATTACATATGGGGAGTTATCAAATACTATGGTAAATGTTAAATTTAAAAAAATTATTATAATTAAAGACATATTTCCATTAATCCCCCTCAAAATACTCTACCTTGCTTTTAATGCACTTGTTCTATCATTCTTGCCATGTTCTAAAGCAATCTTCAAGTCCTTTTTTGTGACTTTAGTTGTGTTGTCATGGCTGCCTAAATGTCCCGAATCAATTAAAAATGTTTAATTTTCACAGTCATTCTGACTTTGGAGAGTAGCCAGAAGAGGCACAGTGCCAGATCCAGTAGAAAAGATGGATTAGGACACACTGTAATATTTTTATGAACCTGCATTTTCTATTGGATGGCACTTAGCAGCAGGAGTCACTATGTTTTTAGTCACACCTGGTAGACACCCACGAAAAAGAATTTCCAGAATTGCTTAAACATTGCATTGTGTCCCTTGTGTAAGAAATTTCCAGAGTAAATAACATCCAAAAGGTACGATAGATATTGTGAAAGGGAAAGAAAGTGCTCAAAAGGAAAGAACAAATGGGATGGGTGAAAGGAGAAAAGAAAGAAGGGAAAAATATATACACAAGATAGCTAAGATAATTGTACTAGTAATTTATATTAGTTCATTGAAAAGAACAGCTAGTGCTTATATTGTTTGATCGATTTTTCATGCCTATATCTGGTAACCTGAGCAACTACTTTTAAGTTAACAATATGCAATGTAATAAGCACTGTTAATTTCCTATCATCTTGTTTTGAAATTCTGCATCATTGTTATTTTTTAAAATTTTATTCTCCTTGAAAAAAGTGACAAGAGTGATGAGATAAGTAAGTTAGAAATTAGGGGGAGTATTTTGAGGAGTTCTGAGGGCAATATGTTTTTTATATTAATGACTTCTAAAAAATTTGAACATTCACTGTATATTTTGCTCCTGCCACATACATTAGATGATCACTGAAAACCCAACTCTTCATCTCCTTTTCTCCCCAGGACAGAAGAAGTTGAACAGCACAGCTGAATCATGAGCCTTCCAGGCTACATTTGCTCTGAAAAGCTGCAGGTCTGAGAGAGGCGGTGCTACTATCATCGCTCTCAGGACTTCTGAGAGCAGTGCCAGGAACCGTGTGGCCAGGGCGTGGCCTGGTCATCAGTGCTGGGAACAGGACTAGGTCCCTAAGAGGTGATTAGATACGAGACACTCACTTCATTACTTGAGTTCATAGCCAAATAGACTATTAGGAGATGGGCACTGGTTGTAGTAATTGAGTAACTGGGGTGTGGCTTTGAAGGGTGTAATTTGTCTTCTGCTTCTTCATTTTCTTTTCTTTCTCTGCCTCTTGTTGCCATGAGGTCTTTGTCCTGTGATGTCATTCCACTGTGATGTTTCGGCTCATTATAAGCTTACAGCAACAGAGCTAGCCAATCGTGAACTGAAGTCTCAGAAATTATGAAGCAAAATGTCTTTCTTCCTTTATGCAGTGTATGTGAGGTATTTTATCCCAGCCACAGAAAGGGGATATTACAAAGGAAAAGTAACCCAGTAGTACAGCTCTTACCTTTGAAGTTTTCATTAGACATAAATGATTGATAAATATCCTAGTTTGATGCTGCATCTCATAGATTACTGATTTGCAAGAGATAAAGCTGGATGGTGGCTGCACTGTATAGATATATTGGCAAAACAACTGGTTTCATAGCTAAAATGCTTCCCTGTTCTTTGTGAAACAAAGTCAAATGGAATTTTAGAAATCATAACTGTTAGAGCAAGACCCCACACTTCCAAGGAAGTTTCTGACAATTGCTTAGAGTTTAAAATATGGTTGTATACAAGGTTGGTATTTGCTTACTTTGATAAAATAGCTAGGAAAATAAAGTTCTAGACTCCTGGACATATTTTTGAGTCTATTTTCAGAAAAGTTACTTCAATAATTGATAGATTTTTGTATGCGTCTGTTCTTAAATCTCATGGTGTTTCAGAATGTACATGTAAGATAAAAACTAATGAATTTGGATTTCTAAATGGAAGAGTTTTAGAAGAAGCAAGTTACTTCTTTACTCAAGGTCTTTGTTTCACTGTTAATAATATTGATATAATTGATTCATCTTGTGAATGGGTTGAGGAGCAGCTTATGGATACAATGACTCATAGGAGTCTTGTGAACATTTTAGTGGTGCAGAAGTGCTTATTATGCATACTAATAACAGTGATACACAGCCAGGCAGTCAGCTGAAGAACTCAAAGGCAGACATTGTCACATTGTTTCCTTATGATTTAAAAAACTTTACCTTTCCTGTGCATGTGACACTTTCAGTTGTGTTGGCAAGAATAAGAGCTCTAAATATGGTACTTGGCTGTCTAAGGAATTCTTGATGGAGACAGATGATATGAAATCTAAATTATGTCACTCACTGTCTGAGTTTTCACATTAACATCTTTAGGAGATAAATTGTTTATTGTTAATGCAAACCCAGGGTAAATTTTCTCAGATTAACATAGAAGAAATGTTACCTGAAAGTAGAAAATATCTCTAAGATTGCTTCAGGGTTTAGCATAAATTTTCTAGTCAGTCAACATTTGCATATAAAACTCTACTCTTTCAGGATCCAAGGGACTAAAGGATAAAGTGACTAGAGGTAGTAGGAAATGAGATTATTCCTGCACTAAAAAGTTACTGAAGTGGTTGGTAGTACTTTCTAAGACTGAGTACTCTGCTGGTCTCTGTGAACCTGCTTGGTATATCCCTCATTCTTTAAAAAGAAAGATTTTAAGTTTTCAGCTATGTGAACAGGATCAGAAAACAATTGTTTATATTAACATCCTTTTTTCATTTCTTTCTTAAATCTCAATTTATTTTAAGAAATAAACACTATCTCTCTCTCTATATATATATCTTACAAAGTAACATAAAATTATCACATATGACCAATAAAGAATTATAAATTAAGAATAATATCCTAATCATATAATATGTTTTTGCATGTATTTTCCATGCAGAAATTAGAAAGGCCAGACTCACAGTAAGTTCATTTGCTTTACCACTGCTCTTTCACTCATGGAAAAGAGCCTCACTACAGAAGAGTACACTGATTGAACTGTGAGGAAGGGGGGGCTAAGAGAAGGCAGCTTGGTTAACTGCAGGAAGGGCCTGTGAATCTGAAACCCAGCTTTTACTTATGACACACAGGGAAGCGGGTAGGTTTGCATTCTGCAATCACAGTGCGGGACTTGTGGATGCCTTGATGGGTGCTGGCATCTAAGACTTTTCTGGAGATCAGAAGTCAAGTTACCCTAAAGGGATTGTATTTGTTGTTAAGCAGATGTTTGCAGGGCTATAATCTGTAATAAACAACAGCATCCAGGAAATGTTACAGACAGGAATGTTTCACGTCCATCACAGTTTAGATAGTCTGACAAAGGGTTACTAATGATTTGGAATATTCAAGAATTAATTTGCTGTCAGAATATTAGAGACATTTTATGCATAGGCAGGAAAGGTGGCTTTGAACCTCCAGGGATAGTCAATTACCCAATTGAACTGCATATGTTTTCTTCAGGACACTATTTGAAGCACTTGGAGAGGAATGTAAAGAATTGTAAGACAATTTTTCCTCCAAAACACCCTGTGGTTTTGTTGGGGGGAATCTGGAGATGATTTCAAATTGAACTTGATGAGGCAGTTGTATTGGTGGATTTCCAGTTACTGAGACAAAATACATGACACCCACACTAAAGGGGGAGAGGTATATTTATTTATTTTTTATTTTATTTTAAACAGAAAAGAAAATAACAACAACCACGACAAAAGCAGAAAACACAAAACAATAAAAACGATACAGGATTACAAAACAAGGTGATAGGAAGTTCACTGTGGTTGTTATATTACATATTGTGGGCTTCAGTGAAGGTGCTCAGAGTACCAGATATGAGGTTGCAAGATTATCAAACAATTAAAGAGAATAACAAGTGATAAAAAGTTAGAAATGATACAGACCTTCACTAATCAAGATACTAGTGAGTGAACAATGGTTGTTATATTGCACATTGTTGTCTTTAAATTAGTTGTTCAGATTACCAGAGATAAGCTGCAAAATTGGTCAAAAAAGGAAAAATTTAAGCATTAACTGTTCCTTTCAATAAACCAATAGGTATCAGTAGTACAATTATCCCACTGTCCTTGAATATCCATATATGTTTTTCCCTTCTTCCTTTCTCTTCTCCTTTCCCTTATCCCAGTTATTACATCCCTTTGAGCATCTTCTTTCCCTTTCACAATATCAATTGTACCTTTCAGGTTTTATTTACTTTTTCAGGTTCTTACACTAAGGAGACAATATGAAGTTTACACATGCAAGTCTAATTTATTTCACTTATGAGTATGATTTCTAGATACACCCATTTTCTATTAAAAGCCTCAAGTTTACCTTTTGTTTAAATCTGAGTAGTATGCCACTGTAAAAAATATCACATTTTTTCCTGTCCATTCCTCAGTTGATGGACATTTAGGTTCTTTCCAAGATTTAGCTATGACAAATTTGGCTGCTATAAACATGGGAGTATATATATCACTGTGGTATGATGTTTTCAATTCTTCTGGAAAAGTACCCAGAAGGGTAATAGCTGGGTTGAATGGGACCTCTAATCCTGGTTTTATGAGGAGTCTCCACATTGATTTCCACAGTGGTTTCACCAATCTATACTCCCACCAGCAGTGGAGAAGGGCTCCTTTTTCCCCGCAGCCCTTCCAGCACTTGTTAGTGGTTGATTTCTTGATGATAGCCATTCTTTCTGTGGTGAGATGGAATCTCAGTGTTGTTTTAATTTGCATTTCTCAAATGACTAATGATGTCAAACATTTTTTCTAATATTTATTTGCCAATTTTATTCATCTGAGAAGTGTGTATTCCTCTTAGATGCCCAGTTTTTAATTGGGTGTTTGAATATTGGGTGTGTGATTTGTTAAAATTCTTTATATGTTCTAGATATAAGTCCTTTGTCTGAGGAACCATTGGCTAAAATTTCTTCTCAATTTTTGGGTTCTTTTTTACTCTGTTGATGATTTCTTTTGATGTGCAAAAGCATTTTCAATAAGATGAGATTTCCAGTTGTTGATTCTTTGAAGTATTTCCCATGGAGTTTGGTTTTTGTTCTTGGGCTCTCTGCCTACCCGTATGTCTTTAAGAATTCTACCTATTTTCTCTTCCAGTAAATTTAGTGCTTCTGTTTTAATGTTTAGATCTTTGACCATTTTGACTTTAATTTAGTGCACAGTGATAGACACGAGTCTAATTTTAGTCTTCAGTGTGTGGAAAGCCAGTTTCTCCAACATCATTTATTAAAGAGGCTATCTTTCTTCCAGTGAACATGTTGGACCTCTTTGTCAAAGATAAGGTGGCTGAGTGTGTTTGTAGTTGTGCCTGCATTTTCTAGTCTGTTCCATTGATCTTCAGGTCTGTTTTTTTTCCCAGTACCATGCTGATTTTATCACAGTAACTTTGTAGTATAATTTCAAGTCAGGGACTGTGATGCCTTGCTTTTGTTGCCTAGGATTGCTTTTGCTATTCTAGGTCTCTTGTGGGTCCAGATGAATTTTAGGAACATTTTCTCTAGACCTATGGGGTATACTAATGGTATTTTAATTGGGATTGCATTGAATCTGTACAACAATTTTGGGAGTATGGCCATTTTCACAATGTTGCTTCTTCCTATCCAAGAACAAGCAATATCTTTTCATTTTCTGAAATCCTCTTTGATCTCTTTTTTCAGAGTACTGTAATTTTCACTGCAGAGATCTTTTATTTCCTTTGTTAGATTGATTTCTAAGTACTTCATTTTTTAGATGCTATCTTGAAAAGTGTGGTTTCCCTAATTTGT
>NW_004955414.1:2150315-2164371 GCF_000276665.1 Chinchilla lanigera
TGTTTTGTTTTCTTAATCTGCATTGCCTTAATTTCTGCCCTGACATTTATAATTTCCTGGCTTCTTTGAGCTTTGGGATTGACTTGCTCTTCTTTTTCCAGAAGCTTGAAGTTCAGCATAAAATTATTTATCTGTGCTCATTCTGTTTTCTTGATGTGAGAATTCACAGCTATAAATTTCCCTCTGAGGATTGCTCTCATTCCATCCCACAGGTTCAGATAAGCTGTATCTGCATTTTTGTTTGATGGTAAATATTGTTTAATTTCTTCTTTAATATCATGTGTGTGACCCATTAGTTGTTCAGGAGAGTGTAATGTAATTTCCATGTGTTTATGGAGTTTTTGTGATTTCTTTTGTCAATAATTTTCAATTTAATTGTACTATAATCAGATAATATGCATGGGATTATTTCAATTCTTTTTCACTTACTTAAGCATGTTTTATGTGCTGCTATATGGTCTATTTTGGAGAATGACCTGTGTGTAGCTGAGAAGAATGTGTATTCTGATGTTGTTGGGTGGAACACTCTGTAAAGGTCCACTAAATCCATTTATTCCCATGTTTGGCTTAGTTCTGTTATTTCTTTATTGATTTTTTGCATAGTTTATCTATTTCTTTATGACAATGGTGTGTTAAAGTCCTCCATTATAATTGTATTATTGATTACTTGATTTTTCATGTCTATTAATATTTGTCTTACATAGTTGGGTGCTCCCATATTTGGTTCATATATATTAATGATTGTTATCTCTTCCTCTTGCAGTTTTCCCCTAACCAGTATGTAATGCCCTTCTTTATTTCCTTTGATTATTCTTGGATGCAAGTTCACATTGTCTACAAACAGAATAGCTAACTGCTTTTTTCTAGGTTCCTGTCACATGGAGTATTGTTCTCCATTCTTTAACTTTTGCTCTATGAATTTCCTTTTGATTTATGTGTTTCTTGTATGCAGCATATTGTTGCATTTTATTTCTTAATCTACTCTGCCAGTTTGATTCTTTTGATTGCTGCATTGAGGAGATTTACATTGATGGTTATAACTGATATGTATTGGCTTATCTTTATCATGTTACTTTCCTGATTTCGATTTCTTATTTTTCCCCTCTGTTTAATTGCTTGCTCTGCTTGGTGATTTCTTTCTATTGTTGTCAATTTTATCTCTTTCTAAAATACCTTCCAGTACTCCTTGTTAGTGGTGGCAGTCATGAATTTCTTAAGTTGTTTTTCGTATGGAAGTATCTTATTTTTCTATTAATTTTGAAAGATAGTTTTGCAGGATACATCTATCTTGGTTGAAAGGTGTTTTCTTTCAGGACTAGAAGTAGTTCACTTAAAGCTTTTCCTGACTTGATGGTTTGTATTGAGAAGTCTGTCATGATTTTAATGGGCTTTCCTTTATAGGTGATCTGTTTCTTTTCTCTAACAGCTTTTAAAAAAATATTCTGTTCTTTGCTTAATTTCTGGGATCTTAATTATTATGTGCCTATGTGTAGATTGATTGCAGTTATGGCTAATTGGAGTTCTATGTGCCTGAATTAACTTTATGTCAGATTTTTCTTCCATGCTTGGTAAATTTTCTGCTACTACTTCTGTACAGTTTCTTTTTTTTTTTTAAACGTGATCCATGTTTACTCCTGCTGTTTTGTTGACACCAATCAGTCTTATATTGTTTTTTCAGGAATTTCAGGTGTGTGAATTCCAAATTCTTCTATGTCAGTGTCTCCTGGACTAGTTCTGTGTGGGCTGGAGGTCTGAGATTGCATTTTGCTCCTTCATTTTGACATTTTCAAAACTCCTGAAGTTCACTAGGGCTCAGGATCATTCCTGTAATCATGGTAGGGCAGAGTGTGGTACATCAAGGCTCCATATTTTCCAGGGGCTCAACATCACTCTTTCAGGGTGGGGGAGGCAGGAGCAGCTCACCAAGACTCCTGAAATTCACTGGGGCTCAGCATCACTTCCATGACACTGGGGGACAGGGCATGGCTTACAGAGTTTCCTAAAGCTGTCCAGGGCACAGTTTTGCTCCTACATTGGTAGGAGTGTGTAGGGGGGCTGCTCACCGAGCCTTGTAAAGTTGCCCAGGGCTCAACCCCACTCCTGCACCTGTGGGGCTGCAGGACATGGCTCAAGGACCTTCCTGAAACAGTGTGTGGCTTCCACAGTGTTGGGTGTGCCAAGAGGTTTACTTTTATTTAGAGTTGTTAAACATGTTTCAGTCTGGTTGGTTGGCTGCAAGGTGAAGATGTCATGCCAAAGAGGCACCACAGAGGAACACTGTTTATGTCATGGCAATCAGAAGCAGAGAGCACTTGAACAGCACCAGAGAGGAAAGGACCAGTGGCCAGTGAGAGTCAGCAAGGGAAAGCCACTGTGGCCCATGCAGGTTCACTCGTAAATGTACTTTCCTATTCCCATAGGCATCTCTCAAGCCAATCAAGTTGACAATCAAAATTAAAGACCTCAGTAATACACATGACACTCCCAAAGAAAGGTAGGAGGAACAAAGGTTAAGGAGAAAATTGTGCATAAGTTTGAGTTCTTTAATTCACATCAACAAAATGCTCATGGTATTTTGGGCAAAAGAAAATTTATTTGAAGAATTTTAGTAACTTAAAAACTTGCTAGGAAGTCTTCAGTCTGCCTCAGAGACCTGGAGACATCATGTTTTGGAGGAAAAACATGCAGGTATTGTCCAGAACTGGAAGTCCCATCAGTCCTAGAATTTGAAGAAATTAGAAGCATTAGATCAAGCTAGTTTGGGGAAGTTATATTTTTTATCCCCTCTGTTAATCAGCTGTCTATTACTGTAACAAATACCTAAGATAAGCAGCTTACAGAAACAAAAGGTTTCTGGCTTACATTTTGAGAGATTTCAGTCCGTGGTTGATTGGTCCCATTGCCTTGGCACTGAGGCAGCTGACCATGGTATGGCTTTGGGACAGAAGAGGTCTGTTCCCCTCATGGCTGAATATGAAAGAGAGAAAGAGACCATGGTTCTACCATCCCTACTGAGAGAGCCAACATTTCAAAATGTCTCATTCAGCCCCATTTCTTAAAGATTTCTCTACCTCCCAGTATTACCACTGGGTGAGGAGAAAACCTTTAACATATGGGTCTCTGGAGAATATGATAAATCAAAACTATATCAATCATAGACACAGACATGTTTACAGATACTTGAATAATGCATAGAAGATTTTGCGTAGATTTAGGACATGTGGATCAGGAAAGAGACCAAACAGGAAAAATATTTGAGGACCATTTTGTGGAAGGCCTTGTGGACATTGCAGCTTTATATTACCGGCTGTGCAATCCATTTGAATGTTTAGTAAAAGTATTATGCAAGCAAAGTGGGCACTGCAAGTCATTCTCTAAAGAGGTCAACCAAATACCACTTGGTTAGTTCAACCATACACATAAATATTATATATTTTGGTACTGCCACTTGTTCATTATGAAGCAACTCTATGCAAGTTATTTTCTCACTCAGCAATTTATTTTTCACTTAGGTATGCATACTGTAGGAATGTAATATATAATATGTACAAAGCACTGAGCACACTTTCTGGCACATTAAAAATTCCTCTTTATTAAATGTTTTCATTGATATTTTTATTATTCTCAAAACACCTCGATATTCATGACATCCCAATGTTACAGATAAAATACTGATGACCACTTTCATTTACTAAATGAAATGTACCATTCAATTTTTATAGATAGTTTGTATGAAGGTGTGATTATCATTCCCACTTTTACAAAGGAGAAATGGGTGATATTTAGGGTCAACCAGCTGGGTAAGTAGAAGAGCTGGAATTCAAACTTAGCTCTGATGAGCCCCCAGGGTTCATTCTTTTGACAGTGACAAGCTGCTTGTAAGGAATGATTGCCACTTCGAAATTGCACTCAGCTTTCTTAAAATACTTCTGTTCTTCAAGTGAAATACCTCACGTCAGTTCTAAATCTGTAAGACTCGAGGAATTAAATCCTCACCCCTTACAATGCAGCAGTGTGCTTTCTGTAATACTAAAACCTCAGACTGAGGGTTTTCATCCCTGAGGCATTTTTATTTCCCTGGTGGGTGGCTGATTCTGCCACTGTCTATGAGGTGCTTAGGGACATCCTCTCCCAATAAAAGATGCTAATAAATATAAGCCAGTACTTCCGTGCAAGACATTTCTTGCTGTTATTGAATATATTAGCTCATTATATTTCAATAGTTATAAATATATGTAAATGTATAGAATGCATACATCTCAAACTCTGCCATTTTACAAGCTTTCAGTTATTAATGTGAATTTTAACTGTTCTTCTCTGCCAGAGGTAACTGATGATAGAATAAAAATTGATTTTAACTTTAAACTGGAATTTTAATATGAATGGACAAAGCCAAAGAAAAATCTTCTGATTGGAAATTGGACTTTTGCCAGTTCTTTAGTTCTGAAACAGATCTGAGACCCAGGGAAAGCAATATGATTTCCTTTTGCTTTTACTTTGTTTCTAGAACTATAGCATTCCCATGTAGTCCTTAGTTGTTTGAATCATTTCACAGCTAATATATATCTCTTCAGCAAAATTCAAAATATATGATCATTAATCATGATATGTCAGCTTGAATGGGTTAATAAATATCTTGAAGATTAGTAAAGTAGTGTTCTAGGTATGTCTGTGTTTGATTGACATGTAGTCCACTAAATATGCAGAAGACCCACTGTGGTTGTCAGTGATACTAACCAATGGGATGAAAAGACTGGATGGGATAAAAAGGAAAGAATAAGAAGGTTTGCCATTTTGAAGAGCTCCAGTCTTCCCAAGCAGGTTTATATTTAGCTGATGCTGTGCTTCGACATAGGTCTCCAGATCTCTAATTTCTTTAGCCGTCCAGTGGAGACTTGCGGTGGTGATCTTCCAGTGAGCTTTCAGGCCTTCGATTTTGAACTTGGTTTGCAACCTTGATCCCTCTTTTTCTGTGGCTTCCAGCTCCTTGGACTGAACTGCTACTGAACTCTTGGTATCTCCAACATGCAGATAGACACTGCAGATTTCCCCACTTTGGATCCCGTAAGCTAACCTAATAAACCCTTTACATAAGTATACATATATTTTTATTGCATCTGTTCCTTTAGAAAGTTCTAGTACAAAGTATTCAGCTGGATAACATAATGAGGTCATTTACACTTCAGTGTGCACAAAAACCCAGATGATTTCTAACTGTTGTTTTCTTCATTCTTTTTTCAGTATCTGTACATGCCCTTGAAAAAGTTTCCACAAATCTGTGGAAAAATGAGTAAAATTAAGAGTGATATAGTCTATGTTTCCACAAAATTAAACCCATTCAATTGTAAATGCTAGTCTTCTATTCTGAGATTCAATATTTATAAAATGTTCTGAGTTGAAATGTTCCTTTTGTGATGAAATAGTGGTAAGAATAGACTAAATTTTGTACTTTCATTATTTTTGGAACTATCAAAGGTTGCTAGCTCTATTTCTGTTTGTCAGTGTTTTGTTTATTTTTTAAATTTATATGCCTATGTAAGATAGGTCTTGGAACCAGTAGTGCGGTACAAAAACTACAAACTTTGGGGTCAGAGGCACCTGGGTTCCATTTCTTGCTAGATCTTAATTAACTTTTTATTTTAAAGAGAAAAAAAATAAAAATGATACAGAATTTCAAAACAAGATAATAGGAAATTAACAATGGCTATTATATTTCATATTGCTGTCTTTAAAGTAGTTGCTCAGATTACCAGGTACAGGCATGCAAAACTGAACAAACAATATAAGCACTAATTGTACCTTTCAATGAACTGATAGAAATTAGTAGTACAATTATCTTAGCTATCTTGTATATATATATATGCTCTTATTGACCATGCTGGAGTCTCTGTGTAATGGTTGATACATTGGATACATTGTGTCAGCTTGAGCTTGAGAAGTTTAGAAACTTAACTAAGTGACTCAGCAGGGGCTAGGGTCCTTACTTTGTAAACATCCTGAGGTTGTGGAAGAAGAGGGCACAGAGGTGTGGGGGGATAGCTAGTATGCAACATATGGGAGGAAAAGGCTTTGCTTTACCCTCTTTTGCTCTTGCTGCTTTTGCTATCTTCTGCCACCTTGAGCTGTTGCCCCTCACCATGTCATTCTTCCTTGGAGCTGGCTGATTATGGACTGAAGCCTCCACAAACTGTGAGCTAAATAAACCTTTCCTTCCTTAATTTGAGGTGTCCGGTATTTTGTCTCCACAATGAGAGAAAAGTAACTAAAACACTCTGTTTATCCATTTGTAAATTAAAGGCACTAGAACTCTTGAGAGAATTCAATGAGATCATATAAATAAAATGTCTAGGTCACAATTGCAATTCATAGACAATAATTTATCTTCTTCATTTATTTCATTATAACATTAGACTTCATGAGGATGCGATGTGGAAGAAGTAAGAGAGACAAGTCACACAGTAGAGAGCGGAGCCTAACGGCTTGATGTATGTGAGGGAAGGCTTTCTTTCTATGCTTGCTAATGTGTTCAGACACTGAGGAAGACCTTGGAGGGAAGGATATATTTTATTTTCATTGTGTTCTTCACAAAGTGAAACTCAGAACAGCATTGTGACAGTGGTTTGACTCATGAAGCAGATTCTGATTTATACATTTTCACACAGGTAATTTACTTGTATTTTCTCTCCAGTAAAGCCCATAAGGGAAGTGAAGGAAGAAAGGTCACTGCCATCTATAGGAATTTTAGAGCTGGGGAGCTCTATGGAATTACCCCAAATCAGAGAAATCCAGGCTTTTATACCTTGGCTTTTATATGCTCCCACTGCTCAGTCATAAGATGCAGGTTGCCACGGTGGCGGGGGGATGATTTGGAAGAGGTGGGTTTCTTCAGCTGAGGCAATCTCAAGACTGGTTTTAACTATGAGCTCAGAGTGGTTCTTATGAGCTGAACTGTGTTTCCCCAAAAGATATTGGAGCCCTAATCCTTAATATTAATCAATTTGACCTTATTTGGAGATAAGATATCTTTGCAAATGACTAAATAATGTTATCAAGGGACCCTAACTCAATAAGACTAGTGTCCTTATAAAAAGGGGAAACTTACATATGGAGAGACAGTCATATTTGGAGGACAGAGCTGTGTGTGAGACAAAAACTTCTCTTGTTTGAGCTATCCAATATATGGTGTGGAATTATGGCAGTCCTAGAAAGGAACAAACTGAGCAGTGGTGTGATGTATATATCTTATCCAAAGGGGAAATTCTGGTGATGAAATGTTGCTGCTGGAACCCCATGACACTTGTGGGATGGAGAACACTCCATTTCCCAGCTTTGGCCTATTCTGGGTTATGGCTTCCTACCAACTAGGAAACAGACTCATCCTTCCTCTTACTCATGTCCACACAACGACTGCAAAGAAAGGCCCAGTCATATGAAGTCATCTTGAAGCTGCCTCTTGAAACTTAAAGAAGAAACTCTGCACATGCTCAGAGACACACTTAATTGGAGTTCCCTAAGGAACAGGAATATTTATGGAATAAGGTCTCAAGATAGGGTAAGACTATTAGGGGCATTATTACCACTGTGCAGTTGTCATTTAAGTTTAAGGAAGTGAGATTTTTGAAATTTAACAATCCTAACTATGGAATAGGAAGGAAGTACCAAAAAGTGAGCATGAGAAATCTGTGCTATAATACTTCTCAAAGTAAGTGCTAATGAGCAATTGTTTCAGGATACAGTAGAAACAAAACAGGAATGCAATCACATAGTTCTAGTGTAGTTTGCTAGGATTACATGTTTCTGTATTAGCCTTCAGTTTTTTAGTTTTCAAAGGCAAAATATGTGTCTTATCTCTATACAGACTGATCACTAAATGGAATGGAAAATGTTAAAAACTGAATGTGTCCTTTTTTGTCATAAAACAACAAGTCCCACATACCATAGAACTAGGGACATATGAAATTGGCCTAAATAATCCCTTTGTCTCTGGCTGCAAGTTAGCAAGTAGGTGTTAGCTATATTCTTCCATTAATACTAAGGCAGTGGCAGAGGAAGAATCTATTTTCTCACTTGTGGCAACTACTAACCTATCATCAGAAGCTGAATCATAAAATCATTATTTTTAGTCTAAGGAAAACTACTTGAATGTTATTGAAGTTGAAGGAAGTATTCATAGCTTGAAGTTCAGATGGTAATCACTGCGTGGATAGTGAAGACATTAATAAAGCCCTTTGATAATTCCCAGTTTTCATCACTGGATCATGTACAAATAAGGAAAATATAGTTTAGTGCTGAAAGAATCAGTATTTCCTCCTTTGCTGTACAACAGACCGCACAGCAGCACAGATTATTGACACATACACATAGTAGGTGCTCTGTGATTATCTTTGAAATGAAAATTTATGCTGCATAATAGAAAGAAGTGCCTGAAAGTGAATTGGGTGTCCACTGAAATTTCTTTCTAGAAAGGACATCAATTTCTTTAATGCATTTTTCTCAGATCCCTCTAATCCTTTTCTTTTCCTCCCTGTCTTTCACTTATAATATCCTTCCTGAAATCCAAAAGTGCTTGGAATTTTTCTCCAGGGACAGAAGAGGGCAGGGTGCTTTGAGCTCTGCTTCTTCTGCCTCAGGTCAGGAGAGACTTGAGAGTAACTAACACTGCACAGTTCTCTTGAG
Source organism: Chinchilla lanigera (assembly GCF_000276665.1). Taxonomy (NCBI): domain Eukaryota; kingdom Metazoa; phylum Chordata; class Mammalia; order Rodentia; family Chinchillidae; genus Chinchilla; species Chinchilla lanigera. Next base: position 2,158,992 of record NW_004955414.1, read on the forward strand.
AAATCAGGCCAAAGCCATTTCCAGGGAGATGTTGCCAGAGACCTCATTTTTGCTGGAATTCTTTTCACCATTTTCTGTTCTCCTCTACTCCCTTACTAGTATCCTTGAGAACACTCTCCTTATAAATTACTTGCACATACATTTTAATCTCAAGGAATCCTAAATTAAGGTATTCTGCATTATCACATGAAAAAAATACAGTCTCAATTTCAGGTCCATGTAACCAAACTCCCTTAACAATTTCCCTGATCCATTTCATAATGAATTTTTGTAGTATTCCTGCTATTAATTCTTTCTTCAAACTATTCTAGTCAGGCTTTCCTACCAAAGAACATTGAAAATTCTCCTCTTAATAACAGCAGGAATATCTATCTAGCCAAATTCAGTGGCCACTTGTGTGCATTTCATGGTATTTTAAAGCTGGCTTCTGAGACCACTCTCTTCATGAAGAAATACTCTTTTCTTGGCTTTCTTGATACCCTACTCTCCTAAATTCCTTCTTACCTCATTTGTTGGTCCCTTTTGAGTCTTGAACTTATTGGTTCTTCTTTGTTTGATCTATTAGATGTTGGAATATATCATGGGTTAGATCATGACTTCTTTTGTTTATGCTAGTCATTCTGGACATGCTGAGGAACTCCCCAAGTATAACTCTTTCTCTAATTTCTCCGTTGAATTTGAGTTACATGTCTGTCTCTTAAAACTTCTCCACTTGTCCACTTCATATGTATCTTTAACTAAAAAGTTCACAAGAGAACTACTGTTTCTGTTTGGAAACAACCACTTTGAAACAAAAAAATTATTTTTCTTATTCACCTTTCCAAGTCTTAGTAAATACAACAGTTTACATTGTGTTGTCCAAACTGGAACAGAAATCACCCTCCATTTCTCTAGTCTGCCTTTCTAGTCTGACTGGCTTGTCGATGGAATATATTTTGAACCTGAACTTCTTTTCACCACCAGTATTACTAAATGAACCTAGCTGTTCTCTTCTTTTGTTGTGCCCCTACTGTTTTCCTAGCCTCCCCATGTTATTCTTCTAATATGCAATCAAATCACAACATTCCCCTGCTTAAAACTCTCCATAGCTTTCTTTAACACTTCATATAAGATACTGAATGCTTGCTAAAATTTGGAGCTCTTACCTGGCCTTCTGAATCTTCCTATTTGTTCATACTCAGCAATTTTAGGCTGCTTTCTTTTTTAGTATATGCTAGTCCATAAAACATTTTTGCTTTTAGTTCTTCCACTTATGCTGTTGTTCTGCTCCTATGTCTTTTCAAGACTGACCCCTACTACATGTAGGAAGTAGTCAACACAAGGAAACTCCTACAGTGTGAAGTAAAACTGAATAACATGAGACGTCTATGTCAAAAACGATTTTTACTAGTAGTCTAAAGAGTTTATAACCATTCCATCCAATTTAGAATAAACTGTAGCTCTTAATATGATCTTGAAACTCAGAAACTATTCTTTTATTATTGAGTGGAATATTACAGAATGTAAGATGTTTCAAGTCAACATATGTTAGATTTCCACTTATTGTCAAGTAAATCTCTTCTAATATATTGTGAAATTTTGAATAGTAGAAACTGGATATCACTTATTTGAGCACCCATCACATGAAATATTTTCATGATGTCCTTTTCATGATGTGATGACCAGTGTGGATTTTGCTATTAGTTTTTGAATCTAGGTAACTTTCAAAACCAGTCCAAGCTTGAGTTTCTTTATATCCACTTTATGATTATGGTGAAGACTGAATGAGTGGATTTCAAAACTCCACATACATGGTGGAGTCATCATAAATATTTTCACTTTTATTTCTTTCTTTTCCTACCATCTCTTTTCAAACTCTCCTTTGTAATATACATTTATTTATTATTGCAGTCTCAGTGCTAGGCACATGGCCTCCTTTTTTCATTCTTCTCCTCAACCTTTTTAAGCTTCTTTACTTTAGCCTCTTTCTTTAATCATCTCCTTCCTCCTTTCTCTATACGTCCCTCTTCTTCAATATCCTGCCACCATATACTCTTGCCCTTTGCCTTTCTTGAAGTTTCACAGAGTATGCTCCTGTGTGGGATCTAAGGTTCAATTCCTTGAAGTCTATGGGAGAAACAACTCTATGCTTGAGCTTATCTTTGCACCCTGCTGAGACAAAAGTGATTCCTAAGCTTATAAAATTCAAGTGATGAAATATTAATAGGAGAAAAACAGTAAAAAGTAGGGCCATGGCAGTTTGAGTGCGAGACCAGCAGGCCTTCTAGAGAGCCACCTGTGCGGAGCCCTCAGGAGGGCTGACATTAGCCTGCCTCCACAGGGGTGCAGATGGCTGCGAAGCATGTTGCAGTGAACATGTGAGGAAGGGGGTGGAGAAGACTGGCAGAATAGAGCTATATTTGCTGTCTACAGCATCAACATGCCAAGCTCCAAAGACAATTAAAAATGGATAACGTGGGGGAAACCACACGGGGTGACAGTCTGAGCCTTATGTAAATTTACTGAAAAACTTAAAAAAAGAATTAAAAATTATTTTGATTTTAATTTGTGATGAAAAAAGAAATATTCCTCCAGACTAATCTATTCTAAACAGGGTCAGTGGGCGCATAGCTACATAAATATAAACCCAGTCAGATTTCCCAGAATATTTTCCTTAAAAAAATATGACAATGAATTTGCAATATTGCCAAACTCCAAAAGAACAGATTGAAATACTCAATATGACAGGTTCAAAGTTTTCAAATGAAATAACATTTTAACTTTCTTCCTTGGAATATTCTGGGTGGCCATTGTCCTTTGACACTTCTGGTTTTCCTTTTGTTAATGCATGTGTGGTAGGTTCAATCTAAGAGGGACACATACTTAAACAGTTTTCTCTAGAAACCCCTAGGTTCCTCAGTAGAACCAGAGAATAGGGAAGATATCCACAGTGAAGAGCACAAAACTGTAAGTTCAAAGTATTTTATTAGTTTCTGATAAGGTATTCAGGGTTTGACACCGCTCATCTGCTCATTTCCATTCATATGTTATACCTGTGCCTGTATTTATGAGAAATATGCTGTCCCGTTGTTGTTGCCCCTTATTTAGCCATTATAAAGTTTACTAGCTCCTCTTTGTAGTGTAATATTTACGAGTTCAAGCCGAAAAATCTGTATTTCATTTTAAGTCCCCCCCTAGCCATTATTTACTATTTGGGTGACTTTGGGCAAATCACTTAAGCATACTCATCCTTAGAAGTTTGATATCTACTCCTTCAGCTTTTTCTTTGTGAGGATGACATAATCCCCTTTGTGAGGTGATTCAGCATAAAAAGTATGGAGGGTGTCACAAGGTGACAAAATAGTCATTCTCAGCCTTCACACTCCTACACAAACCCCATTAATGACAATCACTTAAAGACAGGGGCCTGGAGGTCCCTCAGAGAGGTTCTGAATACTCTCAACAACAGAAGCAGCAGCAAAAACAACAGAGAACACATCGAATCAGGGAAGAACAACTGCACTTTTCCCACATTATGTCTACCTCACATAATGTTACTTCTGTTACATTAGTAGTAACAAGAGAAACTCCTTCCTGTACCTTAAAATTCACCTCTTGGAGGAAAGCCAGAGTGTTCTGCATGTCTGGTTTCCCCAACCATGTAGACTACAGCCTTCAGATCTAGTTTTTCATCTCTCATGTAGAACACTGAGATCAGTATAGCTTGACTAGTCTAAGAGCAGCTAGAAGAGGGAGAAAACTATGAAAGATTTATAGCCACCTAGGAAGGGAATGCAGCAAGAGCTGTGGTTTCTACTAAGTGAATCATGGCTTCATACTCAGGCATACTAGTGAACCTAGTGGATGCATCACCGGTGGATGCTCCATCCACCCGGCCAATGCCTGTCCCCTGTACTCCATGTATTCCTACAGCATAACAGTGGTGTGCAAATCTCTACCGGTCATATATGCACACAGCCAGTCAGACAGATTGACTGCAATTTGTAGGGAGAAAGTACTCAACATTGGCCACCATAGGGCTTTATGGGATTGAAAGAACACATGAAGTCCTGGGTTTTCTTTGTCTAGGGAGCAAAAGTTAGTAAGAGGCCATGCTCTTAGAAAAGTTCTGAAGTATGTAACTAGGCTGATTGATACATTTTTCCACATCCACCCAGTGGAGGAGGGGCTGTTACTTCTAATGAGAATCAGTACAAGTTAGCAACATAAGGCTTCAAGGAGCATTTAAAAATCAAGGAAACTCGATACCATTGAAGGAGCAGTGATGTCCTAGTAATTGGAAATGGAGATCTATGAATTGTCCGACATTGAGTTCAAATAATTGTTTAAGGAAGCTCAGTTATAAGAGAGCACAGATAACCCAATGAAGTCAGGAAAAACAAATGCAAAGATGAACAAACAGAATTTTTTTTTAAGTAAAGAAACTCTGGTGCAGAAGTATAAAATAGATGAAATAAAAAAACAGACCAGATGTTTGAGAACAGATTCAATCAAACAGCAAAATTTGAGAGCTACAAAATAACTCATTTGAAATTATTCAACCAAAGGTAAAAAGAAAATAAAAAGCATAGAAAGGAATAGGGAAAGCCTCTTGTATCACTGAATTCCAAGGACTAGAGAGAAGAAGAGAGCTTATTTAAAGCTACAGTTGCTGAATATCTTCCACATCCTGGGAGGGAGAGATATCCAGGTTCATTATCTCAAAGGGCCCCAATTGGATCACTCTGACAAGTTACAAGACACATAATAATGAAGTTATCAAAAGTCAAAGACAAAGCTAATTTTGAAAGCAGCAACAGAAGACCTACTTACTATAAAAAGGAACCACTTTATGGCTATCATTGGGTGTTTCACTTGACACCTGGCAGGCCAGGACAATTGTATGAAATATTCAGATGCTAAAATAAAAAAAAAAAAAACCACTGCCAACCACCAATATTATATCTGACAAAGATGTCCTTTGGAAATTAAAAAAACAATAATGTGCTTTCTAGACAAACAAAAGTTGCCAGCAATTGTAATTTCCAGACCTGCATTACAAGATTCTAAACAGTTTTCTTCAAGTTCAAACTAAATAATGTTAATGGCCCATGTATGAATATAGGATGGTACAAAATTAACTGTCCACCTATATCTTCAGTATGTGATCAAATTCAGAATATTTTACTATTCTAATGGGGCTGCTTACACCACTTATAACTCTTGCTTAAAAGTTGAATTTATAAAAGCAGAGAGTAGAATGGTGATTGTCAGGTGGAAGGAGATGAGGAAAATGGGGAGATTTTGTTTGAAAATTTCAGTTTCAGTTACATAGCATGACTATGATGAGTAATACTGGGTGGTATATTTTTTCCAATTTTCTTTTAAGAAAAAAGGTAAA
>NW_004955414.1:2171476-2209576 GCF_000276665.1 Chinchilla lanigera
GGAGTTTGTGGAGGTTTCAGTCCATATTTGGCAGATTATAAGGCAGAGTGGCACATGGCAGAGAGCTGTAGCTCATGGCAGCAGAACACCTTTTTTTTTTTTTTTTTTTAATACCATGTTGATTTTATCACTGTAGCCTTGTAGTATAATTTCAAGTTAGGAATTGTGATACCTCTTGCCTTGCCTTTGTTGCCCAGGATTGCCTTTACTATTCTAGTTCTCTTTTGTTTCCAAATGAATTTTAGGAATGTTTTCTCTACCTCTGTGAGATATGCTAGCGGTATTTTGATTGAGATTGACTTAAATCTGTGTAACAGTTTGGGAGTGGGTTGTATATATCAATTGGTTTCATTTCTTCTGTCTGATGAGTTTGAATTACAGTGACATAATAAGTGTCTATATTTTTATAGCATTTGGGAAAATTCAAAATATGTGTCCTTATATTTTTTCATGTATTCTGTTAAGTTGGGAGAACCAGAATAATCTAGTCTCATCTGACATGTGATACTTAGATACTTAATCTCCCACAATTATAAAGTATTAAATCAGAATTTGAACCTTGGTGCTTTTTTAGTCCATTATTTCATTTATGATGTATTAATATTAATGTATTTAAAATTCAGGAAGTCATTTAAATGTGCCAGAGATTGTTCTAACTGATTTAGATGGGTGACTTGGCTTTACTTTTCACAATTTTGTGAAGTAGGCACTATTATGCTCCCATTTTACAGGTGAACTGACATTTAAATGTGGTAAATGCTTTAAATAAAGGCACCAGGATTTCATATGTAATAGCTAGGATTTGACTCAGTTTAGTGTAACATTACCCTCTGATCTCAGGAATTACTATCTTTTAAGTAAAAATCTGAGGACTGAATTTTCACCAATTTTATTAGATAAAATCACTAACTTTCTCTATATTCTTTTTTCTTTATCTGTAAATTGGAAGTAATAATTCAAGCTTATAGCTCAGAGGTGTGAGGTAAAATATATAAATACCCTTCACAAGTATAACATAAGGGCACTAATTGTTCTTAACATGATAATAAGTTAGTTATGTGGATGTATATATTTAAAATAATAACCAATGATTTGGATATCTTTCTTTTTAACTCTTTAAAGTGCTGTATTGTCCATATATAGACACAAATATAAAAGGATCTCATGAGGAACACGTTAGGCTAATCATCATGTAAACAATTATAATTTCTTGAAGAACTGACTAAATTGGTAATATCCCTACAGTTAAAATTAGCTGACTTCCTACACTCAAATTGTCAGCAGCCAGGTCTGTGTTATTGCTGTTATTCTAGTTGATAGCTATGAGACCAAGGGTCAAAGAATTTCAGACCTACTGTGTTTGGATTAGAAGTAATTCTAAATTCATAGAAATCTTCTTAATATTTGTGCAGATAACAACAATCTGGACTCTGCCTTGGCAGTTCATTTGGGTTGTTCATTTTTCAACTCTAAGTTCATCTATGCAATTGTTTGAAGAAGTATTTCCGAATAAAAACCTGTGTGAATAGACTAAGCTCCCTTCACCAATGTTTCTCACCTTAGAATTAAAAACAAAACAAATAGTGGCAAATTGGATATTATGCCACTGAGTTGTCTTTTCAAGCTAGATGTATGTGATAACATCAGTAAGCATAGTGAACAGTGTGGATATAGGTGCATCCAATAAGTGGTACTTGTCATTCCTCTTCTTTCATCCTTTAGGTACTATGTCTAACACAATACAGAATTGAGTCTGGTGATCATCAACCAAATAGCAACACTGGAGCTTATAATAACTCTGGCACCTGAGATTTGTGCTGTGCAGTTCCAGACACAAACTTGTTATATGTGCAACAATCTTCACCCTTTTTTATTTTATAAAAAGATAAAAACTATTCTCATAACCAAATAATAAGACAATAACAGTAGCTATTACACTATATCATTATTTTCAAAGTAGTTACTTGGTATAAGATATAAGCCAAAAGGTTCTTACAAAGAAAAAACAAACAGATAATAGTGTATACTTTCTTTTCAAGACACTAAGAAAATCTTATCCACATTCTGAGCATGGTGACCTATGCACTTATCATACTCACTGCATGCTGGACAACCCCCAAATGGCAGTCAGGACTTGGCTCCATGCTATTTCACTGCAGAATCTTTCTCCTTACCTCTGTACCACATTATCTAGGGCTAGGTTTACCTATGCCTGTCTTAACCATGGCATTGCTCTGCTCTCAGTGACAATTTCTTAATTGGTACATAGCTTCGATAAACCATAAAACCCTTCCAAGAGAGTGAGTCGGTGTTGTCATGATAAAAGTCACAGAAGGGCATGTCCTACAGGTCAGGCCTGTGCTCTGCAACCTGCTCAGTGAGTAACAGCAATTGTGTGACTTTTCTTCTTCCTGTGAGCAGTTGATACAGACTGAGGTTTATTGGATTCCAGAAAAACATGTTATCTGTACAGTAGGACTTTTCTGTTCTCTGAAGCAATTCTTCTTTATCCCCTTGTAATTTTCTTCTCAAATTTGAGCTTTCTCACTGTACCATCAGAGAGAAATATATGTGGCAAAGGGAAGGGTAATTGCAGAGGTCAGTGTCAGTCACCAAAGAATGTCTGTATTTCACATTTACCATAAGTGAATTCTCTTTAGATACTTTGGTCTCCTTATCTTCATTAGAGGGACAGCTCTGCAAAATTCCAACCTCGTATTTGTAAATGATATAACAAAATTGCACATAGAGTACTCTCTGTTATCTCTGTTTCAGTCTTCTTCAGTAGACATTCAGTCAACAGTCCAAAGCAACTGCAGCCATGGGTGGCTAAAGAAAGGCATTAATGGTTAAGAATTTCTGCTTCTCTGAGAAGGAGCCTCTCTTAACTTTCTCACTGTGTCCATAATTTCTGTTTATAGCACAGATTGTCTGCAGATATGGGTGAAATGATGACTATTTCCTGCTAAATTCCACACTCCTATTCACATGCAAGTTGTCATACAATTTCAGAAATTCATAAGCACGTTCAATACTGTGCATAACCAACAATTCCAGCTAAACAACTTTTGATACCCTCTTTCCTGCCTTGTAAGCTCTCCCTTCTGTTCCTTTCCCTATTTATTCCCTCTTCAGTGAAGTACAGTTATAACATCTCAGACATAGAAGAGACTTTGAAGTACAGCTGGACCTACTCCTTACCAGTTCCAAATGCCCAGCCAACACTGACTGTAAGTTTCTAGTGACAAGAAAATCTCACTGCATCAGTGACTCCTTATTTAATATAAAAATTTTGTTCATTTATTAATAGTTGATGAATTCTACTAGAAGTGTTTAAATTTTGTTGGGCAGAATCTTACTATTCTGTATTGTGCATGGTGTTGGGGCCCAGCCCAGATTCTCTTTGTGTGCCGCACACCCATTCCCCAGCTGCTGAGGTTTGGCTGATTACAATTCACAGCTGTTCTGTCTCTAGAGAATGACCCACTGGCTAAGTGAGAGCTCCCTGTGCTATGCATCATGCCCCCCATACCACATAAAACAGACCTCAGCCAATGGCAGCTTGGCACAGATGCATAAATGGCTAGTCCACCTGCCTCAAGACAGACTGGCTATGGTGCACATGTGATCAGAGGAAATTGATGGCCTTCAGCTGAGCTCACATTCTCACTTAATATTTGTACTTTCTTGGCACTATTTTCCTTGCTGTCCTCCTTTTGGGAGCACATCAGATTTCCCTCTTTGGCTCTGGTTCTAGACCTAAGGTAGTTAGTACCACAAATGGTCTTGGGAAGGGATTTTGGTATCCGAGTACTCACTGGCAGGATGGTCATGAATCAACAAGTACCCCATGGGACATCCCTGGGGTTGCATAGCAATGATACAATTGCAAAGACATTTATTGACACTGGGAAACTGTCTTTGTAAACTGTAAATGGGGATAGAACAGACTTAGAAGGTACCCACAGGCTGGGGCAACATCTTGCATTTTGAGCTGCATTATGAAATAGTAGCACTAAGGACTATGTTAGTAGGGAGCTGCCCTATGCACCACAGATACATGAGATAGATTTACCAATCAACAACTGAAAACAAAGAGAAGACAGAACTTTTCTTGGAAGCCTTTAAAAAGAATGCCCACCTCCTGCAGATGGAAATAACATCTGAAGTTTGGGAACAGGACTTCGTTAGAAGACAGTTGAACTTCAGAGAAGCTTGAACTCTCATTCTAAGCAAGGCTTCTGCATTCCATGTCATCACAGGGAAAGGGTGAGACTGAGGTTTGGGATGAGGACAGCTGGGATGCCCAAGAGTACCTTAATCTCCATTGCTTCACCGTTCTCTGAGCCTGAAGAAATAGCTCCTTTCACTTTGTTGGAGCAGCAGATCTTTGACACCCTACCTGCTTGCTTGCAGACTAAGAGAGGCCTCAAATGAGATAGGCACCTTTTACATGACATCTAAGGAACTGTGCTATCTCCTTGAGTCCCCATGTGCATACTTAAGGTCAATTTACAACATAACTCAATCCTCCTACTAAAGTGTAAGGGAACTGTGCTAATATATATTGGCGAGAATTCGAGACTGTGAATGGATCCAAAGAAGGCTAGATGAAAGCAGAATATAAAGCTGGGTGGGATAGTTTGTGTATTTGGGGTAAAATCTTCTGGGACACAAAATTTTGTACCTTAGCAATGACTCTGAGTGCTGGGATGGCTTACAGTGATTTGGGAATAAGCAATACCCTATGTTAGACAAATCAGTATGACAGAATTGCTGTGCCAAGCTGTGTAGAGGGGAATAAAAATGCTCACTGAAGTGGATATGCTAGATTAGGGTGAATACAGAAGGCTGGTAAAGCTGCCAGCTGAACATTTTCCTCAAGAAGACCTAGAGCACACTCCTTATCAGGTGACAAGGATGTCCTGGTAAGGAGAAACCAGTGGTACTGATAATCTCCTAGTAACTGTTTGCTATGGCCTGAGATTGGCAGTAAGAAATCCCGCTATGCACTATCAAAAGAGGTGACAGTATCATGGTATAAGAGATGAAAGATGATAGTACCTAAAATCATACAAGTGGCATTTAATTACTGTAATTAGCAGCAAAAGTTGCAAGGGAAACCAGAAGGCCCCATGGAGAGGTACATAAGGAGATAGTTCCTACTGAAAGGAAAAAACTGTAAAAGAGAAATTGTTTCTTTTAAAACTTTGTTCTTTTGAAACTTTCTAGCTCTGTAACTGTTTCATGGCTCTGTAATTACTTTCTTCATCCCTATACCCATGAGAGTGTGTCTTAGTTACTTTTCGCTCATTGCTGAGAGAAAATACCCAATGACCAAAATTAAGGAAGGAAAGGATTATTTAGTTTATAGTTTGTGAAGGTTTCAGTCCATAATCAGCTGGCTCCAAGGCAGGGTGGGACAGCACAGGGGCAACAGTTCAAGGGGCAGAAGACAGCAAAAACATCAAGAGCACAAAGGGCTGAGTAAGCCTCTTTCCCTCCCTTGTCTTGTATATCAGCTATCTGCCCATGCCCACATCATCTCCATGCCCTCCTCTTCCACAAGCAGAGAATGTCTGCAAAGTAAGGACCTTGGTCCCCTGCTGAATCACCCAACTGAACTCTTAAACTTCCCAAGCTGACACAATGAATAGCATCCTAGAACAACAAGGTGTCTTGGTTACTTTTTTCTCCTTGCTGGGACAAAATACCTGACGCCCAAAATTAAGGAAGGAAAGGTTTATTTCGCTTACAGTTCGTGGAAGTTTTAATCCATACTTGGCAGGATTATAAGGCAGAGTGGCACATTGCAGAGAGCTGCATCTCAGGGTGGCAGCACACAGCTAACCCGCAAGCACTCGCCAGGGCGGAATGGGGGAGGAATGCCCCCAAGCAGCTCCTTCCTCTCCCTTACATATGCAAACTATCCACTCCGGGAGTGGGTGCAGCTCTCACACCCATATTCAACTCTAATAGCCTGCCCCATATCTGCAGGAGGCTTTGGGGGGACACACAGACATAAACCATAACACAAGGGCATGTCCCTTTCACTCCAGTATGTAGAACTCCTGAGTTATTTAATTAAGCCCTTAGACTCCTCAAGTTGACACACTGTATCTACCATAACAGAGTGTAACCAAACATACAGGATTGTACCAAGCTTCATGATCATTACTTTACCCTTGTAACTGATGATCCCACCTGCTAGGTAATCAGAGAATGGCCAGGCAGTTCTGTCTCACCTTTGCTTATATCTCATATAAAAATACTAGCCCATAAGCACTAGGCACCTGGCTTTGTTGTGGGAACTGATCCTGGCCAGTACCACTGTTGTAAAATAAAGCTATCCACTGCCTTCAAATCCTGGGTGTCATTTTGGTGTTTCTACTTGCTGTAGCACTTGCTGTAACTTCATGTTCTTAATAACCTGAAAGAAGGGCAACAAAACAAATACATTGTTTAGTATAAGTGACTAAGAGACTGAGGTCAGCTGATCCAAAGGAAGACATTACCTCTTACCCACTGTGAATATCTGAGGTAGTTCTCAGATACAGAGGCTCAGTTGAAGGAGAGGTGGATCTCAATGATGAACAACTCTACAATATCAGACCACATGTCACTATAATAGTTCCTACTATCCAGGTGATAGGAAATTAACAGTGGTTGTCATACTACATATTGATATCTTCAAGGTTACTCAGATAAACAAATATAGGTATGCAAGATTGATCAAACACTTAAAATATATTGTATGGTTTTTGTGTTATTTTGTAAATGTCTGTGTGTTTGTTAATATGTTTTCATTCTTTTATCTTTAAAATAAAAAAAGAAAGAAAACCAAGGAAGAAGAATGGAAAAAAGTAATTCCTGCAGTCATTTCCCAATGGCCATTTCCTTGAGTTGTGCACATTGGAAGTAAGACAATACCTACATCTTTTGACAACTTTCAGCTAATGACTCTGATACTGATATCTGCTGCAATGACCCCTCTGATACAACTGGATACAATAAGAGCTAGATAAAAATAGACCCAGGAAAGTCACAGACGCACCTGTTGTAGCCCTTGTCCCAAATGTAGAATTCAAAATTCAGGTTTAGCAGTTGGTAGAACCTTTAAATAAGGTCCTTGTTATACACAGTAATAACTATTGTAAGAAAGGCCAAGTCAAAGTCCCTCAAACCACTTTGTCAGATAAATGTAAAGAAGAATACAACCTGGAATGACAATTAATGATAACTTTAGAATAGGTGATTCCCAAAATATCCCTGTTTATTTCATTAGTCTGTAACGTACAGAAACCAATGTATCATGGAGAGAGATAATAAACCACCCAAAGGTAAAGAATAATTTGTTCCAATTGAAGCTGTTATACTGGATGGGTATCTTTACTAAACAGGTTGACAGAGACTTGGGTACATGATGTCATACTACTGATCTGGCCAATGTGTTCATTTCCATACTCACAAAGAATGATGATTAATAGCCAGAATATACATTCACAGTCTAGAGCTGATGTTCTTCTCATGTTCTTTGTTACAATTTATCTCATACAGACTTGAAATGCCTGGAATTTTCAGAAAGTATCAGTATACAAAATTGAGAACATCATGTTATTTTCATTTGATAAATGTCAAGTAGCAATTGCCTGGGATGTCTTTCAAAAAAAAGTGTACAAGATGGGTGTTAAATCTGACAAAGATTCAGGGCTTGACACACTGGAGAAGATTCTAGAGATCTTGTGATTGGGTGCATGCCAGGACATCTCTTTCAAGATAAAAAACACATTGCTTCACCTTGTTTCTTCTATTATAAAGAAATAAAGACAACACTTGAGAACAACCTATGGACTTTGGAGACATTGTATGCTACACATGGGAATACTATTGCAGCCAGTTTGTCAGGGGGTTGGGAAGGCTGCTAGCTTTGATTGAGGCTAGACTTGCAAAAGAGAAAATGTGAGGTTTCTTACAAGCGCCAGTAGAAAGGCCACTGGGTCTAACTGTATTTCTGGATCAATACCAGGCCATGTGCACCAGAGAACTATACACTGTTCTAAAATATTTTCTGATATGATTTTAGGCCCTGATTGAAAATGCTCATTTAACTATAGATTATTGTGTGACCATGTGACTAGATGAAAAGATGTGTTCTGTCAAACCCAAGATATTATGATTTTAAAAGTCAGAAAAACGTTCATTACAGAAGCGGTACTTCTGCAATGAGGTTTCAGAGAGCTCAAAGGGCAGGAATAAATGCTGGCACAGAGATCCCAGACCCCACTGCTGCATTTTGCACACTTGCCTTTCCTCAGTTCATCTTTCTGCCTTCATCCTGGGGTTTCCCCTTGACCAGCTGAGAGTAGAGAGAAACACTTGAATTTGGTTGCTGGATGAGAGGGCTTGTTGTGTGGGCATGAGATGTACATAGATTGCTACTATGGTACAGTCTCACTCAGGAGTATTTCTAAAGTACATTGGAAAGAAGAACTCTTTAATATTTAAAAGAACTGTGTGTGTGTGTGTGTGTGTGTGTGTGTGTGTGTGTGTGTGTGTATGTAGAAATAGGCCCTTACAATGTTATTGGAAAAGTTAGACAAAACTCTTACCTGCTTTATTTTGCTTTTACACACAACAACAGTGCTCTTGTTCTGCAAGGATAATGGACAGAACTTTGGTTCCTGAATCTGGTCATCCACTTTGTACGTAAAGAAATGGTTTGGAGCAAGGGTGCACATAGATATATAGACAGTAGTGAATGGCTTGGTTATTCGGTCAGAGAGCAAAGATTAAAGCTGGGAACATGGAGAAAGGGGGATGTGGAGAGAACTGCAGAAGTGTGCAAAATATGTGAGGATCTTTCTGTGTGTGTGTCAGAAATTGAACTGAGGACCTCCTGCTTGCCAAACGGGTGCTGCACCACTGAGCTAAACTCCTCTCTGAGGATTTTATATAACATGTCATTATCCACCAGAGAGCTCTAACAGCAAGGGAGATATTCAAATGTAAGTAAGCAGGTCAATAAAACCAGTAGAAATAAGTAGACCTTTGTCCACATCCCCCTCACTAAGAACATAAGCCACAATGCCAGAGGTTCAGGCTCTACATGGGTTTACCAAAGCTGACATACCTCCTGCCATTGAACCCTGCCAGCAAGAGATAAGTGAGAAGTTCCTCATTTAGTGTCATCTTCAAAAGATCCCAACAAATGGCATGCTGATAAATTGGATCTTTGGTCTTTCAAAGGGCAGTAACTCATCTTGGCTAATAGTGACATGCAATCTAGGAATGGGTTCACATTTGCCTAACTACAGTGCCTTGGTGAATATCAATATCCAAGATCTCTGGTTTTACAATGTAGAATTTCATACAAATTCACCTGCTTTACAGAAAAAGAAATACAGCTATGGACATACCACCATAGCAGCTGCTGGTGCTACTTCATATCATACCATCCAGAAGATAATAGCGTATTGTGAGGAAGAATGAGTACATACCTCAATTATTAACCATTATGTGGTGTTCTCTTTCCAATGAATAAGATACATGGATCCAGGAACTAAGAGTTGGAAGTGAACATGGCATTGCTACCATCACTCACAGGAATCAAAAGTTTGTAGAATTTTTACTTCCCATTTATGCACATATATTGGCCTATAAGTTTAGAGGTCTTAGATCAAGAGGTGGATGCCTGGTGTTCCTAATATGTAGCTACAGCTGCCACCTGGTTGTCTAAGGCATTATTAGACTACTTGATTATAGTGGCAGAGGCATTAATGTGAATGATCATGAAGAGGTAGGATCACTCCTCCTGCCTGACACAGTCAGGTAGAATATATTTATAGCAGACACATAATGTCCTTGGGCATCTCTCAATACTGCCATGGCCATTTGTAACTGTAAATGCAGCTAAGAAAATAGGGACCTAATTACCATAGTAACCTGGCTTTCAGAGCCCCTATGGATATACATTTGGAATGATGATAAGTCATTTAGACTAGTAGAAATGATCAATAGATAAATCTAAATTGATATCAGAAGTTAGAGATGATGACTATTACTTGGGGCTCAACAGCAGCATTAAGGAATATAGTTCATTCAGTTTATCTGGGTGGGGTGAAGTTACCACAGGAAATATATGGATCTTAGTGGTAAAAATGGAGGACTGGAAAGGATGTTGCAGGTGCCTTGTACAGATATGTTTAATCAACTGGTGTATCCATAATTCACCTGCTGGGAATGTTGGCCAAGAGTAATCTAGAGATGTCCCTTTCATTGAAGAATTACCTCAGTCTTAAATCAATGCAGCTCACCATGGAGGTCACCTTCCTTTCCCTTTTTTAGACACTCTTCAACTAAAGACACTGATATAATGATATTAAAGGTCAGCCCACTTGCCTCTTGGTGGGATTATCTGGATGCAAATCACTCTCCAAAGCTTTCATGGGACACCAGAATGCAGCTAGTCTCTAGACAAAGCCATTAGAATTACCTTCCTCCTTTGCTTTATCCCACTCCACTCATTTCCTTCTCTTGAGAACTTTTCTTGAATATACCACTTGAAGAAATTCTTAGGGCCCTACAAACACATCTTGTAGCTTCCATTCCTTAGGTTGTTTGTAGCCACAATTCTTAGTATAACAAGAGAATGTTTAAAAGAGAAGGGAATATTTTAACATGATGTGGTTATTAAATTATCTAACTCCCATCCTTTCATTTTTACATATTCCAAAATTGAGACATTTTGGAACTTATCTCTAAGTTCATTTCTTCCCTATCCTGACATCTTTTAATTCTAAGATAGTTCAAGGAGAGAAAGTCAAAGACTTGTGAGGGCCCGGCCTCACATTTAATATTCTGAGGATTTCCTACTTTTTACTGGGCATTGTTCTGCTCCATTCACAGATATTTTTCCACTTCCTATCACTACAATATTACTTCCTGTACTTCAGGTCTGTTTTCTTAGCTTGCCTAAATCTTCAAGTTTGCTCAAGACTGAGGTTTCTCAGAATTTAGATGAGCCTTGCTGTCATCTGTAGTTCTATCTCTAGATTCCATTTCAGCAGTTGGTGTCTTGTTTTCACTGAGGTGAGGAAGTCAGTTTTCACTGGTGTTAACTGCTTGTGCACATATTTTGTTACCTGTTTTACCTCCTCTGAAACTAACCCTTGTACCTTTCCTCTCCCACTCTCACAACTATCCTGACACTACATTTTTCTGGAGACTATGACTTATGTGCCTGCCTTGACTTTCTTCAGGTACTTTCTCTAAAGGATGTTTCATCCCTACTAGCTCTGCTTAAATATCAGATACCCTTTGCTTCTTATAACCTTTCCTACTCAACTTCTTATGTAACCATATATGTGAAGTTACTTCACATCTCTGTCCTTAATTTCCTCAGCCACATGTGAGACTGATACTTTATTGTGAGGAGCCAACAAAAACACAGTAATAAAGCATTTGCGTGAATGGCTGACTTAATACTACTTGATAATGTGAGCTATTTATCTGAGTTTGTTGACATAATCTGCTATGCAAATCTGTGAAGGAAAAGCAAACCACTTAAAGATTTCAAGAAGACAGGCTTTAGCTCATAGAGGATTATACAACTTGGAAGGAAATCAAGAAGATTGGGAAGGTCACTCCTTGCTGGTTTGCAGAATGCACTGATGTTCAGGAATCACAATGGTACAGCTGTCTGTGGTCTTAGCTGCCAGGATCATGGAAGTGTGGTTATTACAGAGAGCATCCAGAAAGACACATAATATATTTGTTTACCCACAAATAACTGGGCATAGTAGCTTCCTGTTTTCCTTATAATTTTCAGGTCTTATATAAGTGCTTGATTGGTCAGACATAAATATTGGATGAAATGGAATACGGGAAACATAACTTGTAGACTTTCAGCACTTGTAGTAGAATAGAGAGCTTATAAATACAGAGGTGGTATAAAGTATCAGTACATAGTGTGTGTCACAGTTATGTTGCCAGAAGTACTTTAATTCCAGCTCTGTCCTGGAATGTCAGGAATCATATAAGAAGAAATTTATCACAATAAGTTAGATCTATTGAGTATAGTTTATATCCAATATTGAGAGAAGTTTATACCCAATATTGAGAGAAGTTTAATCTATTGGGAATCATGGCCTTCCTATAACATTTTTAATTATATACTCAGTTGAGCTATCTGCATGGAGGAATGGAAAAATTGCAAATTAAAGCTCAAACAATTTATTTTAATAAAGACCTGCACAGACCTTGGTAACAGACATTTGGGGGTAATTTCTTGATAAGTATCCCAAAGAAGCTAAAGAAAGTAAGAAACAGAATAGTTTCTGGTGAAAGAAACATTATGTCTTTTGCCTCCCTGTGTTATGGTTTGTGTCTGAGTGTCCCCCCAAAGCCTCATGCAGTCATGGGGTGAGGTTCTAGAGTTTGTGATTGATTCATGGTCCAATGTTTGAATTATGGGTGTGAGTGCTACACCGTTCTGGGTTAGGTAGTTTGCATACAATGTAAAGGAGGGAAAAAAAGCTGCTTGCCACTCCTCTTTTTTTGCTTTTGTTGCTTTTGCTGTTTTCTGACACCATGAACTGTTACCTCTGTGCCCTGCCACTCCACCTTGGAGCCAGCCGAGTATAGACTGAAACCTCCACAAACTGACCTGAATAAACCTTTCCTTCCTTAATTTTTGGGTTGGGTATTTTGCCTGAGCAATGAGAGAAAAATAACCGAGACACCCTGTTAACACTACCCCTGTCACATTTCATCTCACTTGGCTCCATCATGGATGCACCTCTTTGTTGAACTTAGGAATGCCCTGTCCGCCCCACCATTGCCTATAAAGAGATCCCAATGCCAGGTTATCAATCATAACACTAACGTCAAGATGTAGGGGTAGGAAGGGCTAACTGCAAATAGCTCTTGAATTCCCAGTGGCTTACACCATGCCTGTTACATGAAAGGTGAACAGTATAATTTGTTAAATGAATGAAAGGAGATCTAGTACAGCTGCTAAACTTCAATGAAAAGGGCTCACACTTGTAGAGATAGCTCATTTCATTGAGGATTCTGACTACCCAGAAGAAAACTCCAAATGGCAAAAGACACTGGATCATGAACATGAAGTTAGAGAGCCCTGAAATGGGAACTTCATGGAACCTGCTTGGCTACTCTTATGCATCCTCTGCCTTACCTGAAAAAAAATGAGTTCAGGATCACTGTTCACATGCTGAGCAAACACATGGCTGGAGGAGCTTTCTAGGCCTGAAGGCCAAAAGAAAATGCATTTTGGGAATGGTGAAATGCTATACCAAGTGTTCCTAATAATATAAGAAAATGGGAGCTAGAATTTAAAAATCCCAGAAGTACATCTACAAATTATTTTATCAGTTCATATACGAAATGAGCAAACAAATCCCTTTTCTTGGGTCAGGGAATTTCATAGTCAAAAGGAATCTTGAAAACTACCTAGTCATGCCCATATCTGGTGCTTCAGTTCACTTCTTCTGATCTTCGAGAAGGTATCGAGCAGCTGCTCTTTAAATTCTTTCATCAGCATGGAGCACACTACCATGCTATCCATTTCATTGCATTTATTTATTTATTTAGACATGGCATTTCCCTTATACTCAGCAATGTTTCAATTTACTATCCTGTGGAGCCCTATATTAATCACCTTTTTGTTTTGTGGGACAAAAATACTTGACATATGCAACTTTAAAGAGAAAAAGTTTATTGTGACTTACATTTACAGAGGTTTTATTCCATGGTCAGCTGGCTTCAGGCTAGGAGCTTTATGGCAGAAGGTAAGGAAGCAGAAAGCTGTTACCTCATGGAAGTGAGAAACAGAGTGAGAAGGGAAGGGTCAAAGGAAAAATACACACCCTTTTAAACCACTCTTCAGTGACCTGCTTTCTTCATCAAGACCATCATGGTGAACCTGTGGCATACGTGCCACAGCAGGCTATTGCTATCATTGAAAGCTCTAGAAGATTCAATATCACTGATGTATGATAACTCATTCAGGATAGCTCATTCAGCTATAACTTAATCAATGGATTAATGCGCTTGAAGTTAAAGCTATCATGATACAAATACTTTTCCAAAATGGGCTGCAACCCCTTTGTTTGATCAGAAAATTTTGATAGCAACCCTTAGTATTCTCACCTCTATCTCCATTATTGTGTCTGAGCAAAGAAGAATTATTGCCTAGTTCTCTTTAACCTTCACCTGCAGAACACAGTACAATTGTAAGTGGTCAAATCAAGATAGCATATCAGGATTACTTTACACAAATATATAGGTTTAAGACATGACATTATACTGCTGTTTAAACATGCAGATATGTGTTATTCATACACATACATTCACATCAACCTCAGGTACTGTTTATTAAATTTTGGTCCCTAGAAATACTAGATGTTACTAGATAGTGCTACATAGCAGGGGTAATTCTGTAAAGAACTCTCAAATCCCAAAATAATTGTGGTGTATAGCTTCACTTTCCTTTTAAACTCATCAAGTAGGTCACTTAAGAGTGAGATGAGACCTTGAAGAGAGGTTAATAGAAATTGTTCATTTTATTAAAAGAGTATGTGTAAGCAAAATATATAAGGTGGTGGACCATATTCTTTCAGAACAAAGATAAAGAGTCCAGCCTCCACCTCATGGTACAAAATTCTTGCTCCTGTGAGTGGAAATGCCTCTTGCAGAGCTTGTCAGAGTTGTGGTTTTTATCAGAAATGTTCCCCTACAGCTTCTTATATTTAGAGGTGGAGCTTTTGGAAGGTGATTGTATCATAGAGATGCTGTGCTTATCAGTACATTGATCCACAGAAGTATTGTTGGCTGAACATGCTATTAGAAGGTAGAGACTGATTGGAAGAGTTGGGTCATTGGGACCATGACCTTGAAGGATATGTCTCCATCCCTCACTCCTTCCTGCTCTCTGATTTCCAGTCACCAGGACACAAGCAACTTTCCTCCATGGTAAAAGGCAGGCCCTTTTACCATGCCATTTCTGCTTTTGAGCCTGTCAACCATGGAATGAGTCTTTGAAGTTGTGAGCTAAAATAAACCTCTCCTACTTTAAGTTGTAGATGTCTGGTATTTTGTCCCAGCAACAAGAAATTGACTAAGATAGATTTTGGTACCAAGAGTGGGGTTGTTTCTGTCATTACCCCACCATGTGTTTCAGAAGTTTTATATGGGAAGAATTAGAAAAAAATTTGTAGATGCAACAAGATAATGCTTAGGATGCTATTAGTTGGTAAGTTAAATAGGAGATCCTAGTCAGAGCTCAGAAGACTGGAATACTGATAGAAATACAAAGAATATAGGCCAGGATCAGGAGGTTTCAGGTGGGAATATGGATTCCATAGACGGATGGATTCAAGACCATGTATGTTGTATTATGGCAGAAAATTGGTCTCTTTTAGCTTATGTCCTATGCCTTTAGGGAAGATTGAGATTAAATGCAGTGGACTAATTAATCAGGTAGAGGAAAATTTAAGGAAGCCCAGTGTTCAGGTTATAGCATCATACAGCTTCTGCTTGATGGTTTCAATAAGATTTACAGTGAGAGATATGGGTCTAGGCTTAATTTTTGGCATATGGAAAGCCAATTTTCCAGCACTATTTATTAAAGAGGCTACCTTTCTTCCAGTGAATGTGTTTGGCCCCTTTTCATTTATAAATGAAATAAATTGGACAAGCATGTGCAAATATCACACTGTTTCTCTTGCATGAGAAACCCAAAGGGTAAATAAGAACCAAAATGGAGCAAAGATATTGGGAAGTAGGAAGGAAATGTTCAAATGGGAAGAGGAACAAGGAAGATGGTAGGAGAAAGGAATGAAAGGAATAGGGTAAAAAATTTAAAAATGAATGGGATGATAGCAATCAAAATAAAGTTTTTTAAATGGGGAGAGGAAAAGGATTAAGGGGAATTGGGGGCCAGGAAAAAAAAGAACTAAGCTGTATTATGTACAGGTACAAATTCCCTATAATGAATGTGATCATTATATATGTCAAAAATGTACCAGTAAAAATAATTTAAAAAAACTGAAAAAATGTGCTGTTGAAAGACATAAAGAAAAAACACCTGGAAAAAAAAAAAGATTTATAGTGAAAATCAGGAGCCAAAAGGCTATTTGAAAAGTTTTCAGTTTTACTGAAAGAGCCTATACATTTGGAGCAAAGCTGAACTTCATTGCTACAAAATAAGTATTAGAAAGAATCCAAGCACTTTGCCTAAAAACAATAGGAAAGATGTCTTGAGGATATTTCATGTACTAGTATGATCCTACCCTTCACTGAGTCAAGGGTTAAAAAGGGCAAAGGTAATCTCCTTCAAAAGACCGTATTTTGAAGTGTGACAACCTGGGTCCTTTGCTGGAGCAGGGTCATATGGTTAGGTTTCCCCTGATCCAGTCACAGTGCTTAGCCATCAAAACATTTAAACGATTCTGCAGCCATGTTACAAGGGGCCCAGCTACTACTGGAGCTGATAGGAGATCATAGTTTCAATCACATGGTGCTGATTTTACAAGCATGCAGAATTCATGAGTTGTGGGATCAGGGAGGCTTCCACTTAGAGTTGAGAAGAGGGCCTGTAAAGACTGGTAGTGTGCCCATGAGACATAAGTGGGGGAAGCTGTGAGGGTGAACCTGAAAGTGCAGTGAAGACCCAGAAGTGCAAGAAACATGAAATATTTGCCAAGGAAAGCTGCATACAGTGACGTAATTCACCCAAAGAGAGAAGTGACGAGTGGTGCAACTGGCAATGTTGTAGGGTCAGGGTCAGGGTCAGGGTCAGTGAAGGCCTTTTGGAGCTCACATCTCACAATAACAGTGGATGAGCAAAGTATTGAAAAACTGATTGAAAATCTAGGGTTTGGCTATCAATCATCCTTGGAAACAGACTATTTGAAATTATTACTGTTATCAATAGCTTACACTGTTAAAATTATTCATATGAACACAAATTACTGCAGAATAATAGAGTAAAAGTGGAAGAAATAGATAGAGATCCCTGGATCCAATAGAAGGCAAATGGACTCAGGGTTGGAGCTGTGCTTCTCTTATTACAAAATCCAGACTTCTGCAAAATCTTAGGATATCAGTCAGTCACAGTAACAAAAGCCATGAAAATCCAGATTGAAACCAAAGCTCTAGAAATTTCTAGGACAACTTCTTAGTCCTATTTGGACTTATTTCCTTAGCAATAACAGTCTTATAAAGATACATAAATGTCCTTTGTCTGATTGTGGGAACATAATAAGTACTCCATAAATTAAATACCTGTTATTAGTTTTACAGCTTGTTTTACCACCTTGTTCCATAAAGTACATGTTTAGTAGAATTGATATATAAAATTGTTTGAATTGATGTTTAAACTGTTGTAGAAAATTTGCAGTATATTTTGCTATAATAATGGAAAAACCATGGTATATTTTGTTTACATTTCTAACAATCAGAGGATGTATGATTCTAGAATTGGGATTGGTAAAGATCAAGATCAGGGATTTATAAACTATGAGACAATGGTCAAATTTGACCACAGTTTATTTCTATAAAGCCTTTTTGGAATACAGCCATGTACATTTGTTTATGTATTTTTTATACCTGCTTTTGTACAATGGCAGAATTGAGTGGTTTCCAGAAAAACTATAAGGACCTCAAAACATGAAGTACTGACTATCTAACTCTTTTCAGAACAAGTTTTCTGACCCCTGAGGTGAACAGCTATGAGCCAGTCATATGCACAAAAATTTCAGAATATTATATTTGTGAGCAAATGTTTCTGAAGAATAAAAATGAAATAGGATAGTGGGGCTTCATGGTTTGGGGGAGGTATTGTGAGCTGAAAGCTAGCAGACTTGGTTAACTCTGCTAGTAGCTGAATGGTATTAGGCATTCCTTTAATTCCTCTGGCTTCATTCTGCACCTGAAAAATGAAGGAGCTGGATTAAATTAGCCCTGTGGTCATTGTCACTTTCTACAATTTTTCAGAACAGTCTCGGGCAGAGAGGAGGCAAGACTTGCACTGACATTTTTGTTATGCATTTACATTTCATGGTCACTTGAGGATGTAGAAAGAGCCAAGAAGTGAGCCTGGAATGAGACAGAGATGGATTTGGGTGCAGAGAGAAATACACAGTATACTTACTTCCCAAAACCTGAAAGTGAAGCATAAACTTTGTTAAGTATTTCCAAATTCTAAGGGGAATAAGGGGAGTGCATTTTATAAAGCTATTTTTGGGTTTGTCAACTACAATAATCACACGGTTCAGATATGGGAGCCAAGCACTAAAAGCATTAAATGGAATTCTTTTCCATAGAGCATTGCTAGCATAAGACTGTGGTGACAGAGCATTCAGGTTGAAAAGTTTAAGGAGGCTTTTAGAAATTTGTTTGGGAGAAATAGACTTCAGCATTTAAAAATTATATATATGCACACATATTTCTTTAGATATAGATATCAATATATAAATACATCACTGTCTTATGGGTTGACACTTTGTAGTAGTTACTTTAGAATAAATAAATAAAATCAATCAGAGCACCTACATTATGTTACTCTTTTAATTTAATTTTAAACATTTATTCTGTGGTAAATATTTGTATTATTATGCTGTTTTCTTTGGTTAAAACCATAATGAGAAAATTAATTTACTTTTAGCCCTCCAGATAATAGTACTAATGTTCTAAGGAAGATGAGATCCCAGGAAGAAATTCCAAGAACCAAGACTCAGAGTTAATAAAGGCTGGAAGATCTTTGCTCTCAGACACATCTCTTATCCAAGGCCCTAGAGCTAGTTAAAGGCAAAGTTAGCATTAACCAATTCTTCAAATTCCCTGTTCAGTGTTCTTTCCTATATGTTGCCCTCATTCTACCCACTGTATTTTAGAGTGTTATAATGTGATTCTGTACTAGTCCACTTTCCTTTTGACTGGACAATATACTCGATACCCACAACTTAAAGGAGAGAAGCTTATTTGGCCCACAGTTTGAGAGGGTTCAGTCCATTTCTAGCTGACTGCAAGATAGAAACATCATGGTGGAAGGGCCTGGCAGAGGAATACTGCTTACTTTATGGTTGCTGGAAGCACAGCAGAGGAAGAGTAGCAGGCAGGAAGAAGCCAGGGACCAGATGTAGCACCCAAGGTCAAGCCTCCATCATTCAACTAAACAACCCCGGAAGTGTGCTTCACTGATCCTCTGGGTGGCTCCCAAGGTAGCCAAGATGATAATCCAGCTTCACTGTCATTGATTCTAATTCTTTCCCCTGAACCTGGCAGTGTTTTGGCATTCTGGTTAACAGCATTAGCATTCATTCATTAATTCATTCACTCATCTTTTCAATTATTTATCAAGCACCAAATATATAATTTACAATATACTGGACTCTCATAGAAACAAATTAAAGCTTCTTTTTTAAAAAAAAAATCAGGAATCTTCCTCAGAGAGATTTCCTTTAACTTCATTTGCTATTCCCCCGGCTCACTTTCCTTTTATATTGCCTTCAATATGTATTTTGGGGGAAATACAATTCAACCAATAACAGTGATAAGACAAAACAGCCTTTTTTTCCTCTGTCAATAATGGTATCATCTTCTAACATTTGGGACCACATGTTATGTATCAGTCATAGTGTTCACATTGAATTATTACTATTTAATTAGTTTGAGGGACGGGACATGTTAGAATTATATATGGCTATAACATTGGAGGCTATTAAGGAGTTTAAATGCCAGATCCAGTACTAGATGGCAGAACAAGGATTTAACTTGGATTTCATTGATTTTGAAGGTTTGTGTTAACCACAATATGAGAATTTCTCTTTGTCTTTTCATACATAGGTCTGATGTATAATATATTTAAATTGTATGTATGTGTCCATGACCTTGGAAGCTATTTTGACCTTATAAGCTCTTTTAACTTTAGAAACTCTGTTCCTATTTGTCTACATTGAACATTTTAAAAATAATTATAAAATTAGCTATGACCCAACTGAGGTTGAGAGTATACACAGGCATGGTTAAACTCCCTAAGATGCTACCTTATCCTCTCTTTAGATCAGTTCATATGTTACTGTGATTGCATCTTTCCCTTTTTCCTGGTAATCCATATCATCCCTAAAGCCATTTCTAGAAGCAAGTTCTGTGCCTGAAGAGAAACTCAATGACTCTTGTATAGAAACTCAATGAGTCTGTTATTCCCATTTTAGCCTGAAGTTAATTTATCTGTTGAGAGAGTGTAACCCTCATATTGCCGCATTCAGGCACTGCGTCTTCAAAATTGACCCCAGACACTGAAGTCTGTCAAATTGTCCTGGGTTTGATTCTGCTACTCTACTGCCTACCTTATCTTCTTTTTCTGACCCTGAACACCCACCAGAGGCAAAACTGTACCCCATCTTCATTTAACTCTGCATAGATTTTCTCAAGCCACTTGGAAAAGTCATCAAATTATTTGCAATTGAATTTCTGTATTTTGAAAAATTTTAGATTGATTTTCAACCAAGCAGTGCAGCCTCAATCCTAATAAGATTCAAGCACTGAAAAAGTACAGCGATGAACCATTGATTAGGTTGACACTGCAATCCATTTTCACTGCCCCTGGTAGGTTGAACTGCTGCTTGTACTTGCATTTGTTAAATGTTCCAGGTTTTTGTCTTTGTGAATAATCTTATCTGAAGCCAGAGATGATCCTCTCTTTGATTGCTGTTCCTAGGTATCTGTCAGGGTCTCCTTCCAGAGGTGTGAAAATGAAAGCTGAGGAAATTAAGGGAAGTGTATGAGGAATTCAATACTCTAAAAACTTAGAGTCCTGGTCTGTTACTGTGCAGTCTCAGTTGTAAAGCTAAGAAGGAAGGCTGGAAAATGAACATATCCACGGGGAAATAACAGCAGGAACATACACTATAGACTAAGTGTCACATTTAGGGCACAAGAAGCCTTTCCACATTAGGCAAGTCTCCCAAGACAGTGGCAGCTCTATTGCACACATAAATCATTAAGATATATAACACCAATCCTCTTCTCTCCACTCTAATTCATCCACTTTTCCAACATCTTGGTAAGTATATGTTTCATGTTGAATTAGTCTTAAAAATTGTGGACTTTGTGACCTTGAGAAAGATGCTTAATATCAATTTTTATATTCTCATCTCTAAAATGGGTATACTATTAATACTACCTTCATAGGATGTCATCATGACCAAACAGGCTGACAGGCATAATGAGCCCTGCATATAGTAAGCACTCCATGAAATAGTAACAGTGATGCAAGGTTTCTGTCTGAGGCTGAGAAAATTATGTTAAAAATCAGTCTCTTTCAACAAATATATACATATATGTAAATATCATACACACATACATACATATAAATATCACTGCAGCGATATTTAAATGATGGGTTATAGGAAGTGCTACAGTTCTTTTTCACACTGAGAATAAGTTGAAGGAGCAGCCTGACAGAAAGACTAACAGAGTATGCGTCCAGGGTCACTGTCTCAGAAATGGGTCTCTACACGGCAGTTGAAGAATGAAAAAAATCTGATTGCAAAAAACTCATATTGCTCACTCTCTGCACTGCCCTACTGTACTACTTAGCAAGGACATCTCCCTGTTCTCCTTCAAAGGAATTTGTATTGGCTCAATAGTCATTTTAGCATGGTAAACATTAAGTCTTTTAAACCTAATACAGTTGAATTTTATGTGTGCATATCGAATAAATGTATACATACATCTGTGCACATATATTATCTGTCAAGAATCTGTGTGGAGAATATACAAATGGTACACACTCAGTCCCTGACATGCTTAGGAGAAGAATGGAGGTATCCACTGTTCTTTGACCAGACCTCTCAACTCTATCAGAATGCAAATCATCTAACCTTAGACATGTAATTTCTCAAATAACAGACCCTAGAGAGAGCTGATTTACATGTGGATCACAGTTATATCCTAGACAGTTTTATCATTTTGCCTCTTTAATAGTCCCCTGATGTTTCCTACCAGCTCTGTGTCTGCATACAGACTATTCTGAAAAATTGCAGCATCATGTGTGTGCATTGTAAAACACAGATGTATGTTGAGTGAAGCTTGCATCAGACTTGCAGGATAAGCTGCTGAATTAAGAGCTGGGAGTGGGTGACATTGTTTGAACAACACTGTTCAAAAGAGCTTTCTGTAAGAGTGGAAATATTCTTTATCTGTGCTGCCTGACACCCAAACCACCAGTCATATAAGCACTTGAAATGTGGTAAATGTAAATGAGCCATTGAATATTAAATTTAATTTAAGGTTGACAAATTAATTTTAAATAGACACATGTAACTAAAGGCTCCCATTCTGGAATGCACAACTTTCAAAGTAGGCAACCCAGTCTCCTATTCTTAGGTAGCTATCAGAAGTACTTGGAGAAATATCCTATCTTATCCACCCCAAACCATCCTATCTTCTCCCTTAACAACAAGTTAAATGTCATTTTCTCCTCTGCTAAAATACTAAACTTCTGAATAGTTTCTGTAAATTTAAGATTCAAATATAAAATTAACTTATCAGTCATTTACTGAGAATTTTTATGTGTCATTTTATTTTCTCACTTTGCAAGGAACTGGGAATGAAGAAATTGAAAAACCAAAGCAAAATAAAATGAAAACATGGCATTTGTCCATAAGGTGTGTATATTCAGAACATCAGACAAACACATACCAAGATGACATTATATAGTATACGGTAGAAGACAGACAGTGAAAGATAACCAAGGTAGAGCATTCTGAGAGGTATAATTAACTATCATTTATGTTAAAAATTCAAATCATGGTTTTTAAGCAATATAAAATATGGCCCTGTCTTGGTTACTTTTCTCTCATTGTTGAAACAAATACCCAATGCCCAAAATTAAGGAAGGAAAGGTTTATTTAGCTTATAGTTTGTGGAGGTTTCAGTCCATACTTGGCTGGCTCCAAGGCAGAAGATAGCAGAGCAACAAGAGCAAAGGGAGGAATGGCAGCGCGTGCAAGCCTCTTTCCCTCCCTTATATTGTAAGCAGGCTACCCTCACCCAGGGCATGACACTCATATAATTAACCTTCTAAACTTCTCACATTAAAAAAATAAAAAAAAAAACAACAAAAAAAAACTTGTGACATTGACACAATGAACAACATCCTAGAGCAGGAAGGGTGTGTCCTTTGCATTGCAGGATGTAGAACTGCTGAGTCACTTAGCCAAACCTCTAGACCCTCCAAGTTGACACAGTGTATCAACCATAACAGGCCCCTTGGTGTTAACATACTTTTTATTTAATGGTAACCCTTCACTCACTATTATTACTACTTTCCACCTTTTGTGCTCATTCCTCTAACAAGGTATATGTTGTTCTTGCCCTCGAGCCTGGATCAGATATGATGTAAAGCCCTTACTTTTAATGTAGGTCTGGTCTCCAGAAACTAGAACGCTTGAGGGTTAGATAAGTAACTCAAAGGTGTGTAGTCTATGTAGCTTGTGGACTGTCACTGCACTGCAATGCTATTATTTATAGACCAAACAAATATCCAGGAATGAATGCAACTGTGTGTGCAGCCTGCCTTTTTAGAGATGAGTCAGAACTGCAAATAGCTGCAAACATGTTGCCCTTCAGTGAGTGCTTTCTGGCAGCAATGATCCTATCACTATCACAGGACATGTGAATATATTGTTTTGTTTTTCTGCATGATGTTTTTTTTCCAAGTAAAAAGGCTTCCTTTCTCTCTTCCATCCTGCCTTTATCTTATCTCCTTTGAGTTATTAAATTATTAATATTTCTCATGTATGCTATAAAGTGCTAGGTATGCAAAAATAACTTGCACTAAGCCATGATTTCTTCATTTGCAGAGTAGGGAGTGTAGCCCACTGGTTATCACTCCAGGAAAACTGGCTTATTCCTTTGTTCTTTAATTTCTTCTAATGTAAAATTAGGATAAAAAAATGTCTACCTTAAAGAGTTACTGTGATAATTAAGAAGAAAATATTGTACATGTAAAACATTCAGCGCTTTACTCCGTGAATATTAGCTGTACTATTGCTGTGATTAACTTTGTACGGCTTTTTAAAGGAATTATGTTGAATTAGGTAGTGCATATAAAGGCTTACATGCACGCCACTCTGTTGCTTCAATTTAGCATATTTTTCAGATTTTTGTCACAGCATTAATGGAAGTTATTTTCTTTCACTATTTGTATTTCCAGTTCCTCAAACACATAATGTGTTATGTGGGTGCAGACCTTTCAACATATTTTTGTATGACAACACTGATCTGAGCCATGGTCAGTGCTCAAGAGTTTTTCACCAAATTTCAGTCCAGTGTCACTGGCACCCATGTGAGTAATTCAGGATACATCAGAAATTCAGTACGAATGCCCAGTTCCATCCTGTGAATCACCCCACTTTCTTGAAAGAAGTAGGAGAGAGAGGCCAGAACTGATCTGCAAATGGAACCACTTTCATGTGGAAAGAAGCATCAGGATTAGGATAACTTTACTCCTAAAAGGAGTGATTAAAGCCTCCATTTTACAGAAAATAAATCACACAGAGCTTAAGACCTTGGCCAAACAAATTGCATGTATAGGATGTGAATATAGGACTAAATCCAGATCAAAACTATGGCAGAGAAGGATAGCAGTATAGTTAATGCATTAATAATCTTTAACTTATGAGTTAAATATTTATTGAAATACCTGATGTGTACCAGAAGCTTTCCTAATGTTTAGGAATTTTCAGAACAAGGAATTGTCTCTGATGTTCCATCAAAATGGAGTAGTGCCACGTCTCCCAAGGCTACCCTCCTACAAATAAACACCTCCAGCCGCAACACAATAACATACACTTGGAAGACCCTAAAAGATGCAAAGAGTGTGGTGAGCCTCCTGGGCATTGGGACTGGAAGAACAGCATGATTTTAAGTTTATTGCTCACAATATATCCCTAACATGCTGCAGAAGCCTTTCTCAGCAAATGGAGGAAGACCTAACTTTTCTTCTCAAAGTACTAGGAATAAAGTTGCTTAACATCAAAAACCTTTTTGGCAATATTCATCCTACTCTTGACAAACAGCAGCAGAATAAGCATGCTACCTCTATCTATTTTCACTCCATGTTGCAGCCCCTGCCCTGCAGAAGCAGATATTGTATCCTAGTTCTCCACTGGGCCATGTCAGCTGTACAAAAAGTGAGCTGCTCCTCCACCACCTGCCTGAAAAAATAAGGTAGATGGCACTGTATTTCCCCCACTAGGAGATATCAAGGCCACTTGAGCAACTATCTTTCATCCTCTGGAGCAGAATGCAGGGCTATTCCGACTCCTGTATCACTTATTAAGACTGGGAGGCCCTTGACAAGCTAAGGCTCCATTCTTACATCGCAGCATGAGGCTAAGGATGAAGGGGTAAGCTAGGGCTACTCTGGGAGTCTGAGTTTGTGGCCCCCACTCTCCAGCAGCTAAGTTTTGTAAATCAGCCCACTGTTTGTGCCCCTCTTGATGGCAGCAAGGCCCTGAATGGGGATCACTGTGGTGGTTTGTGTCCCTTTGTTATGGAGAAGGACTTGGCAGAGCCAAACATTCACACCACACATTTATAATAGGGCATAGTGTGAATAGCCTTATTTTGCTGGAAGGTGTTGTGGGACACAGCAAGAAGCTGAACATACACATTCATCTGGTCTTCATCCTGACCCTCAAATGAGGGATTGATGTCTAAAAAGAATATTAAATCAGATCCAGAATCACAGTTTAATTTATAGTATATTATCCAGCATATTCTGCATATAGCAGAAAATCAATTGTACCAAATATCAAGAACTCATAATGTGATTATGAAAAAAAAAAAACAAGCACCAACTTAGAGACGAAAATGTTGTGAGAATCATCTGGCAAGAATGTTAACATATTATCTTTTCTCTCACTGGGAACAAATACCCAACACCTAACACTCAGATGAGGTGCTTTGGGCTCCTAGTTTTAGTGGGTTTGTTACATCACTGACTGGCTTGAAGGAATAAATTGTTTGTCCAAAGGCCTGGCAGAAGAAAGCTGTTTTCCACGTAGTGACCAGGATGCAGAGAGAGAAGAAAGACACTGAAGCTGAGAATACAGCCCCCCCTGAGTCCTACTGGCAAGTGAGAAACTTTTGGGAAACATTTAATTCTAAACCATATGGAGTCACCATAAAAATGTTTCAACAAAGATCTTAAACTGTATTTTAAAGATAGAAAACATTTTATAATGATTATAAAATCATCATAAAAAGTCAAATTGAAGTTAGAGAATGAGAAAGTATAACAACTGAAAAAAAATTAGTCAGGTTCAAAGGGAGAATGAAGATGACAGAGTAGAATCAGTGACTTTAAAGCCCAATGAGAAGAATGTATCCATCCCGGACATAAGAGACAAAACCTGTTTGAATAAAAAAATGGTACATAGTCCCAGAGACCTGTGGGACAGTAGCAAAATTCATCACTGGAGTTACCAGAGAGGAAGGACTGCTGCTAAAGAGTACAATCAATAATGACTGAAGTCTAAAGTTAAATCATTGTAAATTGTGGAGTCCATATTTGAAAGGTAAGCAGACTAAGAAAGACCCATTTGGAAGTAAGTTTCTATACTTCTAGTGAAGTGATGAGACTAAGACACCAGTAGACCATGATGAGTTGCTTATATGTTTTGTACTGCCTAAATAATCAAGTAAGACAATTTTATGAGGGATACATATTTTTAAAAGCCTATAAATAAATCAAGAAAGGAAGCAGGAGAATTAGGCTGAGGAAACAAAGAGAAAAGCATACAATGACAGAAGAACGGCTTCTCATTATCAGTAATGACTATAGATGTTCTAAATAAACCAAGAGTTGCCTAAATGGATTAAAAATACCATCCAAACATGTAATAATAAAAAATGTAAAAAACTTGACCCAATATTAAGCTAATGATAATAAATTCACTTAAAATACCATAAGATAAACAGGTCAAAGTGAAAGAATGAAGGTTATACTGTGCAAAATTTAATTTGAAAAAGGCTAGAACAGTTTAAATAATCAGTTAAAGTAGATGATAGAGCAAATAAATAATCTTTGTTCTTAGAAAACAACAACTTACATGTTATTTGAATGTTATGTTTTCAGTTTTGGATGTAAATAGCCACTACAACTGGATCATGGGCAGAGCGATATAATTAAGCAGTAACTTCAAAGTTATTTTCTTCAAGTATCACCAAGCTGTAATATTTCTTTGTAATGTGTACTGAGCATTGTATTATGTGCACTTGAATGTTGCAGCTGACAGGAAAATTCCATGTAAAATATAGTGTCATGAGATTTTTGGTAGCTTTTGAAGCATAGGGAAGGAATATTTTGAGCAGCAAACACTTACAATTGATTTATTACTGAATTCATGAAAACACACGTATGGTCCCTGCCCTCATGGAAATTTGGGTGAGGTTGGTGAGGTGGTGACAAACATGCTTGGTGAGGAAGTAGGATAATGGTGAGGCTAGCTTGAGGTATTTAAGAAGAAAAGTGCTAAAGGATTATCTATTGGGGTATTTTTGTCTGCTATCAAGCTCATAGTGAGATTTGACTGTATTTAATGATGGCATTGCCTTCTGCATAACTTCTCAGTATGGAAAGCAGTGACTTTTAGAAATCCATTACAAATTTGAAACTGAAAGTGTTCTTTCTGTACTAAAGTAACAACTATGAAAAAACATCACACATAAAGATAAAGACTTACTATGGATATGTGTCATTCAGAGGAGGAGAAAAGCCTTTTGAGTATCACTGTCCATGTGTGGGTGAGATCTGGAGGCAGGAGGAAATGCAGTCAGCTTTTCCTTTGTACAATCATGGACACTTGGCCAATGGCTCTTGGAAATATGGCTCAAACCAGGGAAGCCTGTTGTGGATTGACGCTCATGGATTAGGATTTACTTTTTGATTGCTACCTACAGGTTTGTCTGTCCCACACTTGACTCATTATAAAGACAGATTAATTTAAGGTTGCTTCATATTTACACTTTTATAAGTGCCCTTATGCCACTTATAATTTTTATGAGAATGCTACAAGGTAAGCATGAGTTATATCCACATTTAAAAGGCAAGGAAATAGAGATACACAAAATTTACCACTTAGTACCTGAACCTTAGGTATTAAACCTCCTGTTCCACAGTTTTCTCCCTTATGACTTAGTGCTGATAGTACCACTTAAATTATGAGAAATAAAAATTAAAGAAACTAGATATACAAATATATTGAACACAGTCTAGGGCATAGTTCATATTAGTTCTTAAATTATTACTATATAATAATTTTATGATTATAATTATTATGTTATACTTAACTCTTTTTACTCACTCAATCCATTGGTGTATTAGGTGGTTAGGCTTAATTGTGTCAACCTGATTGGGTTGGGAACTAGCCAGGGAATTAGTAATGCATACTTCCATATTTGCTAGGTAGGTGATGAGGGTGTAAATTTGGCTATATAGAATATCCCTGAACCTTTCTTCTCTTGGATTCTTCCCCTGCTGTGCTTCCTAGGTGAACTGAACTAAACACCTTTGATCTTCTATGCCTTTATGCGGAAATGTTTCTGTTTTGCAGCCAGCCAACTGTTGGTTGAATCCCCTGAAACTGTGAACCAAATCAAACCTCTCCTTCTTTAAATTTTGGGTGTTAGGCATTGTGTCCCAGTGATGGGAAAGCTGATTATTATAGAAAATTGATACCAGACAAGTGGGCTATGGCTCTGGCTATGCCTGACTCCCTGGTTTAGAAACTTTTGGAACTGCTTTGCAGGAGGAATTTGGAAAGATTTGGTAATGCAAGCTAGAGAAACCTTACAATGCTATCAGTAGAGCCTGATAGGTAATTCTGATCAAAACTTAGAATGCAATGAAAAGAAGAATGTGGATAGTAATGCTCAGGTGGTTCTGTTTGGGAACAAGGACTTCATTAGCAATTAAACTATGCATTTTACACTCTGATAAAACATTTCTCAAAAATTTTCCTATGTCTGTTAGACTGAGATTAAACGTGGCAGAAAAAGTATCTGGTGAAAAAATTTCAAGGCATTTTAGAACATTCAGGCTGTGGCCAAGTTACTGCTAGCTGCTTTTATCCAGATTTATAGAGAGAAGCAGGAGCAAAAAGCAGAATAGAACAGGTTGGAACACTTAAACTTTGACCCCAGTGGAACCACATGTAAAGTTGGGGAGAAAGGCAGGGTCGTTGCTGAAAAGATTAACACCATTGACAAGAAACCAAATTCTTGGTATAGAAACAAGAAGAACAATGCCTTGAAGGCATGTCAGGAATCATCAAGACACCACCACCACAGACTAGAGTTTACAAATTATAAACACTTCATTTGAGAAGAGATTTCCTTCCTTAGATCTGTGCTCAAGAAGAGCCTCTTCAGTAAGTGGTTACATAGGATTCATTTGCCTGTGCTCAGCCATGCAGACAGAGGTCACTACGGCCTTGGTCCAAAGGATCCTGGTTACTGCTTCTGCTGACAGCAACATTGTTGTCATCCATATGATGTTGGTTTTACTGGAATGCAGAATACAAGATCTTGGGTTCAGGGAGGCTTCCACCCAGATTTCGAAGAAAGTTCTAGAAGGCCAGGAAAGATTTTGGGTGTATAAAACTGTGGAAATGAAGCAAAGGGTGCAGTTGAGCCCCAAGAAGTTGTAGGTGCCAGGCAGGTGGAAAGTCCACAGAGATAACCTACAGGTAGGTGAGTGGAGCCATCCTAAGACAGAAGTTCTGTGGACTCCAAACAGAAAAATCACAGGGTCTGAACTTCTGAAGTGCACACTCCTTTGTGCTTCTATGGAGCTACATAACTTAATGTTTGCTCTGCTTGGTTTCAGTCTTAATTTGTTTTGACTCTTGTCTTGCCCTTGTTTGTCCCTTTTGTAATGGGAATGTTTACTGACTGACTTGTTTTTATCTTTACAGGGGCTCTCAGCTAAGAGTTCTCCTGGAGTCTCAAAGGAACTTTGACTTGGCTTCTTTAGCAATGCTGGCACTGTTCACTCTTTGGAGAAGGAATTATTTTGTTTCAATTGTACTTGGAAGAGTTGTATTATATTAGGCAAAACTATGACCCTATGTTTGGCGATTAAGTATGCTTTAAGGAAATGTGTTAGGGTGTCAAGTAAACTGGGATGAAATATGGTAGTTGGGTTTAATTGTGTTTTGGGAACCTCTAAGGTTATTAGTAAAGCACAGATCTGGATGTGTCTGTGTGTCATGCAGACATGAATATGGGTACTATATATGGTTTCTGGGGCCTTCATCTCTGATACTATTCAACTACTGTGCTTCCTAGTTACCAATAATGAAACATCTTTGCACTGCTATTTTTTTTTCCCATGATGTTTCTCACTTGGAGCCAGCTGAGGACTGAATCCCCTAGAGCCAGAAGCCAAATTAGACCTCTTCTCTTTCAAACTGTGAGTGTCAGATGTTGTATCTACACAATAAAAAAGCAAACTAATATAAGAAAGTTAGGACTTCAAAATTTCTAGTTTCACCACTTCTTGAGAAAGCAGCTGATGTACAAGAAAAAATGTAGGCTTTGTAGCTGAAAAAAATCCCTACTTCTAAGTCTAGGTTTTTCCACTTAAGTTGGATACTTTGAGAAAGTCATTTATCCTGTAAAATGCTACATCTTGTCATATCCTGTATGATGACAATGAAATTAAGATCTCTGGCTTCCATTTTAGCTTCAGCTCTCTAAAAAATGGAGCCTGAGTATAAGGCTAATTGCTGGTGCTTTATTTGGGAAAGACCATACTAGGGCATTGAGAGTGCAAAAACAAGTGTACTAGGTATGGAAGAGAAATTCTGCAACAGGATATCCTACTAATGTGGTCATGGTGGCACAATGAGCTATATAGAGATGAGGTCAGTCAAGAAACACAAGTTCAGCCTCACAGGATGTCTCCACACAAGCAATACAGTCTTCCAAATTGATCATCAGTGTGAGCATGGCAGAGGGAATTCATTTGCTGAATCTACCCTCTGTCTTCCTTGGAGTTGGTCGCAATTCATCCTACAGAAGAATTGACTTTGGCAGGCATCAGAAGTTACGTCCACAACCCGTTGCATCCCATCTTATTGCAGTCTGGGGATAGAAGTGGTGGGAGTGTAGACAATAGATTTGAGACTAGTCAAGTTGAGGTGATAGAACTTTCCAGGCCCTCAGAGTGTTTTTTGCCATTGTGATCAAGTCAGGGCAAAGTGGCCAGAGATTCAGGACTCTGACTCTGAGACAGGCAATGAAAGGTGCTTCTTAAATCAAATATGGGCTATAAAATATTATTAACGTTTATTAATACTTGTCATTGTCTTAAATAGAGGTGGCCATAGGGAGATGGGTCTGTTGCAGCAGAATTCTAGATGGAAATTCTGAAACAACAAAAGACCCATGTATCAGATATTCTAAAAGTCAATAGCATCTACCAGTGTGGACCTGGAATGCAAAGCCACTACCACCATGCATATTGCACAACGTTAGCCAAGGACCTAGTGATCTGGTAAAAATAGAATAGTAGGTATTAGCAGGAGAATGAAAGACTTTCATTCATGAAAGACTTTTTACAAACCTTTGCCCTCTACTGTTCATAGTGTGTGTTTCAAAGCAGGCTACATACCAATATATATTTAATATACTATAGAAATATATATTTATTTTCCTTTTCCCTTCCTTCTTTTCTCCTTTCCTTTATCCCAGTGTCTCTTTCCTTTTAAACAATTTCTTCCCATCTCACAATATCTATTGTACATTTGGTCCTTATATACTTCAGTTTCTCACACCAGGAAGACAATATGATGTTTACACATGAGTCTGATTTATTTCATTTGTGAATATGGTCTCAAGTTGCATCCATTTACCTATAAATGTCTCAAGTTTATCCTTCTTTATGGCTGAGTATTACTTCATTGTATAAGGAGAACATTTTTTTTTTATTCATTCCTTAGTTGATGGGCATTTGGATTTTTCCAAGATTTAGCTATTACAGGTTCCTACAAACATAGTTTCACATATGTCACTGTGGTATATTTTTAATTCTTCCAGGAAGATAGACAGAAGGGGAATAGCTGGGTCAAATGGGACCTCTAATCCTATATTTGTGAGGATTATCCACACTGATTTCAATAGTGGTTGTGCCAATCTACACTATCATCAACAGTGGAGAAGGGTTCTTTTTCTGTGGGTATTAATTTATTTGCAGCCATAAAACTGGAACACCTGTAAAGTTTCAGGTGCTTTGATTAGAAGTATTCTAGTATCATTGTTTTTTACTTTTTCACGTTTTTGTTTCAATTTTCAGTTTTGCATTAGTGTTTGTTTATAGTATATAATGTTGACATTCCTTGTAGGAAACATAACATCTTAATTCTTTGAAAATACCTTTCCCTTCCTCTTCATTCCTTCCCCTTGATTTCTTCATCACCTTCCCATTTGAGAATGATCTGTTGCCCTACTTCTTATTATCTATTTTGCATTTGTTCATATTTTGAGTTTCTAATATAAAAGAAAGAGCACACTATCTACACTTATGTGTCTGATTTATTTCACTTAATATTATGGTCTCAAGATGCATACATTTTCTTACAAATGACTCAAGTCTGTCTTTCTGTATGGTAAAGAAGTACTCCAGTGTGCACAGATACCACAGTTTCTCTATCCACTCATTTGTTGATGGACATGCAGGCTTCTTCTGAGAGTTAGGTATTATGGATTGTGCTGCTATAAATATGGGTATGCATTATCACTGCAATATGATGTTTTCAAACACTTCTGAGAAGATATCTAAAAATAAAATAGCATCTCAAATGGAATTTCTAGTCTCAGTATTTTGAGGAGTCTCCACACTGATTTCACAGTGCTTATGTTAATTTCCATTCTCATCAACCTTGTAGAGAATTCCTTTCCCCCTACAAAGCCTCACCAGCATTTGTTATTACTTGATTTCTTGATAATGGCCATTCTTCCTGGGGCAAAATGGCAGCTCAGTGCTGTTTTAATTTGCATTTCTTTAACATTCCTTTAATGGTCAGGAATGTTGAAGATTTCTTCACAGATTTATTTGTCCCTTTTTCTTCTGAAAAATGCCAAAAAGATACATTTTTAATTGCATCTTTTATTTTGTGGTTTCTTTTTTTGCACTTTTGGTATATTGTAGATATTAGTCCTCTGTCTGAACAATACCTAGGAAATTTTTCCCATTCTGTAGGTTGTCTTTTCACTTGGTTGTTTTTTTTTGTGTGTGTGTGCTGCTATTTAACTTGATATGATCCCGTTTTTAGATTCTGGATGTTATTTCATTTGCAACTGGGCTATAGGTAAAAATTTTACCTATTTCCTATGCCTGTGAATTAAAAAAATTTACCTATTTTTATATTCAAGTGACATGAGTCTTTCCATTATAATACTGAGCTCTTTAATCCATCTTTATTTTAGTTTACTGCATGATGAGAATAGGTCTACATGCAATCTTTTGCATGTGAGTAGCCCGTTTTTCCAGCACCGTTTATTAAAGTGGCTATCTTTTCCTTCATGGAATGTTTTTGATCCCTTTGTCAAAGACCTGAATGTGCATGGGGTTGTTTCTGCACATTCTAATCTGCTTTATTCATCTACATATCTGTCTTTGTCCCAGTACCATGTTGTTTTTATCAGCACATCTTGTGATAAAATTTCAGATCTGGGATTGTGATGCATCTTGCTTCATTCCTGTTACCTAAGATGGCTTTTGCTATTCTGATTCTCTTCTGTTTCCATATGAAGTTTAAGATTGTTTTCTCCAGTTCTGAGATGGATGCTATTGGTATTTTGATTGGAATTTCATTAAATCTGTATATCAGTTTTAGAAGTATGGCATTTTGACTCTATTGATTCTACTTATCCAGGAACAGAAGATATTTTCTTACTTTCTGATGTCCTCTTTAGTCTCCTTTTGCAGAATATTGCAGTTTCCATTGTAGAGGAGTTTCACTTCCTTCCTTCAGTTAGATTAATTGCTACTTAGTTTTTCTTGATGCTGCTGTGAATAGTATTTCCCCCACTTTCTTTCTCAGTCAGTTTGTTATTGGTGCACAGAAATGTTATTAATTTTTGTGTTGATTTTATACCCTGCTGCCTTCTATGAGTTTTTGATACATTTTTGTGTCTTCTATGTAAATAATCATGTTATCTGCATGTTGTAGTAGGGGCTTGCAAGGGGAACAATACAATACAGGATACATAGTTTGTAGGATTATTTGATAATAGTCATCCAAAGAGTCTGTGCAGGAAATACAAAGAGAGTATGCAAAGAGTGCAGGAAATCTGTCCATACACTAAAGACCCTAAAGAACCCAGGTGAGGGCTGGGATCTCATGGCAATACCCTGTGTGAATCCAGCTGAAGATCTAGAGCCCATAACAATGGCCCCACGTTCACTTAGAGGCATAGAGCCCATGACAATATCTCACACAAGTCTGTTTCATGGATCTGTGCTGGGAAGGTCCAAAGGTCAGTGGTGAAAGCTAGAAAGACTGTGCCAGTGGGATGAAGGGTCTGTGCTAGCAGCCTGAGGGATCTGTACTAGAGCCAGGAAGTGATGCTCAACATAAAGACTAGAATTCCCTGAAAAGTTCCACAGCCATCCTAAGTGACCATGAGGTCCTGAGAACCTCTGATGATGAGAAAAGCCAAGTTCATATCAGGAAAGCCACAGCAACAAGCTTTTCCAGGACATTGAACAGTGCACCATCTTTCCTTCTGAAGCCAGGAAGCAATACTCAAAGTAAGGACCAGAGCTCCTCCAGAGTGAACCATAGCCATTCTTAGCAACAAGCTCCCAAGCTCCTTCTACAGTGAGAACA
The DNA here is from genome assembly GCF_000276665.1 of Chinchilla lanigera. Taxonomy (NCBI): domain Eukaryota; kingdom Metazoa; phylum Chordata; class Mammalia; order Rodentia; family Chinchillidae; genus Chinchilla; species Chinchilla lanigera. The sequence continues at coordinate 2,206,405 of NW_004955414.1, forward strand.
GCCTCATTCATATTAGGAAAGCCAGTACAACAAGCTCCTCTGGGAGAACAAACAGCTCCAAAACAGCTCTGCTTCTTCTTCTCCAGTTCTTTCTTATGTTGTTGGCAACAATCTTCAGGTGAGCCTTCCATACCCAGCAAACACCACACTGGTTTAGTTCAGTTGAGAATTACAAGTAGACCACTAGTTGTCAGTCCAACACAATGCAAATAATTGTAACTTGAGTTTTTCCTTTCCTATATAGCACATGTGCCATTTATTTCTTTTTCTTGCCTGACTACACTGGCCAATGTGTGGAGTACCATACTGAGCGGCAGTGGTGAAGTGCGCATCCTTGTATTGTTCCTGAGGGTAGAGGGAAAGATTTCAGTATTTCCCCATTTAATACTATATTTGCAGTAGTTTGTTATAGGTGGATTTTTATCATATCATGATAAGATCCTCCTATGCCTTAATTCCTTCAATTTGCTTTTTATCATTAATGGATGTTGGATTTTGTCAAAGCCTTTTTTATTTATTGAGATGATTATGTACTTTTGTCCTTGTTCCTGTTTATGTAATGTATCAAAGTTTTGATTTTTTGTCTGTTGAACAAGCCTTGCATTCCTGAGATGAAGCTTACTTGGTCTTGATATATAATTTTTTCAGTGATTTGTTACATTTTGTGTGCCAACATCTTGTTGAGGATTTTTGCACATCAGGATGGTGTTAGCTTCCTGGAATGATTCTGAGAGCTCTTTCTTTTTCAATTTTATTAAAAAGCTTGAGGCGTATTGGTGTTAGATCTTCCCTAAAGATTTTTTACAATTCACCTGTTAATCAACCTAGACTTGGGATTTATTTGTGGGTAGATTTATTACTATTATTATTATTACTTCTATTTCATTGCCTGTTATTGGATTATTTGGGGTTTTTTATATCTGCTTGGTTTACTTGTGGTAATTAATGTGTTTCTAGAAATCTATCCATTTCTTCTCAATTCTCCAACTTATTGGTGTACAGGTTTCTGGGTAGTTGCTAATACCCTTCTGAGTCTTCACAATGTCCCTTGTTATTTCACCTTTTTTCATTTCTAATTGAATTTATTTGGCTCTTTCCTTTTTTATCTTTCCAGTAAGATTGGCTAAGTGTTTGTCCATGTTGTTTATTTTTTCAAAGAACCAGCTCTTTAATTCATTGATTCTTTGTATTACTCTTTAGTCTCAATTTTATTACTTTCAGTAGTTATTTTCAATATTTATTACTCTGATCTTTGAAATTTTGTTCCTTGTGCTAATTTTGAATTTGGACTTAAATTTTTTTTTCTAGGACCTTGAGTTACATTGTTAGGTCATTTATTTGGTTCATGGTTTTTGTATGTGGATATTTACACATATAAACTGCCCCTTATGATGGCCTCCCACATCAGGCCTCCACACAGTATATAGGACTCTTGATTCCTGCCCCAGCCTGAGCCTCCAAGGGAATCCCAGGAGATCTCTGTTTACCATCTGCCCTTTCCAAGCCTGTCTCCTAAGGATGTCTCTTACCATTTCTGTGGTAGGCTAACACTTTACTTCAGTGAAACTCCCCTCTTGGATGTTTGTGGTAGATTAACTGATGATCAACTTGTAATACCCTGCTGAACTGAATCAGCATGGTTCTAGGTGTGGAAGGCACACCTAAAGATTATTGCCAACAGCATAAAAGCAAAACTGGAGAGGAAGAAGGTGTGCTCATGATCCTCCTGGTGAAGCTTGTCACTCTGGTTTTCCTAGAATGGACTCAGCTCTTTTAATCATCGGAGGAGCTCAGGTCCTCCCTGTTGCTGAGGATGGCCATGGTTCTTTTCTGGGTAGCTCTGGTCCTTACTGTGAGCATTGCTTCCTGGCTCCAAGCAGATCCCTCAGCCTTGACCTGCAGATCCTTCATCCCCCTGGCTCAGACTTTCTAGCTTCCTCCTTGGGCCTCTGAGCCTTCCCAGTGCAGATCTTTGATACAGACTTGCATGAGGCCTTATTGTGGGCTCTAGGCCTCCAGTTGGACTTGTGTGTGACATTGACATGGGGTCTAGATCTTCAACTGGATTCTTTGTCTCTAGTATGTGGATAGATCTCTGATATTCTTTTGCATTTGACTCTTTGGGTGAATAGTATAAAATAATCCTATACATTATATGTCCTCTATTGAATCCATTCCCTTGTAAGCCTGGACTACAACAATGTTGATTCACTTTCAATAAGGTCAGTATTTTGACTGTCACCTCTGCCAGCAGAACCCAGGAGCACAGATGTCTAGGATTTGGCAATTTGGCTGCTGCTCTCCTCCTGCCTCCTGCAGGTTTTACAGGGTTTTGCGGCTGGCAGCAGCACTGCAGAGTCAGGATTCATGTTTCCTGTGGCAGGGTTGCTTGTGGCCTGGGGGCCAACACTTGTGTTGATGGGAGAGGGGTCCTCTCTGCTCCTTCTTCCTGCATAGGGCCCGGGGGCCAGCAGCAGCATCCCAGATTTCTTCATTTTAAAAATGTCTTTTATCAGTGTCCTGGTTGCTGTGATCACTGATAGTTATAAATAACACACAGACACACCACACACACACACACACACACACACACATGCACACAAACTTTGTACAAGTTCAAATTAATTTATTTTAACTAAAATAATTTGTAACCTTTGTAATCTATGTCTCCTTCCACTCTGACATTCTTTCCATTTCTCTTCTCTTCTTATTGGCAGGGGATTTGTTAGAACAAACGTGTGTTTTCGATGTAAAACTAAAAGAGCCTCAAGATGATGATATTTTGATTTCCATTTAGTGGGTTACACACATGAGGTTGACAGTTAATATTCTGCAGTATTCTTTGTTTTGCTACTTATTCTGGTGTAGGAACAGTTTCCAAGAATACACTTTCTGTCCACTGTGGTGACTCAGTGATGTCACAAAGTAGAATTTTAGTGCAAATCGTCTTGTGATAAGTGTGCACATCATATACCCCACATCCATCATCAGGAATACAGTGGTGGAAAAGAGGGAGAGTTTAAAGTGTATGGAGCCAGAAACTCTTCCATGGAAAAATTTTTTTGAACATGATATGTAAAATTGTAGGTAGATTATTCATTTATGTTTGATATTTATTCATAAAAGAAATTCATTACTGTAAGAAAGATCTCAATAATGTAATATATATATA
>NW_004955414.1:2209951-2219947 GCF_000276665.1 Chinchilla lanigera
ATATACATATGTTTTGAGGCTCAGTAAGAGATATAGGTGAAAACAAAATAGCAATGTAACTATAATTCATTGTTAATTTAGAAATTAATTTTGTGACTTTTCCTAAAGAAAACAACTGACTTTCCCTTTGCTGTGTTACTAATTTTTTCTTCCTTTTAATACATTTTACTCCTGTTCAGTGGTCCTTCTTCTCAGGAGTAATGATGTTGAAATATTTGTGCCATCACCGATGTTTCATTGACCATCAGAGCACATGTAGTTGCATTTAGCCTTTTTAGAGACAAGAAATTGACATGCAGAGGTTCCCAAAGTAAGATGACTGGACAGTAATAGAACTGAAACATTCTCCAAAGACCTCAAAATGGAATATAAAATTGTATATAATTCTGATTAATAATAATTCTGATTAATTTCAACCTTGGGAACATTGACATAAAAAGATCTCTTTCTTTTGCAGGAAAATATCTTTAATTTAAGTCCTTTTCCTGCCCTGATGGAAACAAGTTATCCTTTCAGTGATGATGCTTTTACAATCAGTGTTTCCTAGGGAGGACTCTGTCTGATTCATCTGCTACTACAAAGCTGAAGCGACCAAACATTTGGTGCCCAGCTGGCTGAAGATTAGACTGCAGAAAACTATTTAATAAAATTTAAGTAATTCATAATTTACCTCCCTTTGAACAGCAAGACCTAACTCATGGAGATGGGAAGAGTAGCAGTAAAAAGAAGCAATAATGACCAAGAGAAGACAGCTGTGGATGGAAGGGTATCCAGAGTCATATTTTCTATGTGTATCATGGCAGATAGGAGAGTTGATATCTTTTTTTCATAAATCTTCAAACCAACTAGTCTCATAAAGTAATTAAAATTTAAAATGCATATATATTGAGACTACAATTTGATTGCTATATTTTCAGAGGGATAATGACAAACCAAGGGCAAATTGTAGGATTGTGGCAATACTGTTGTGTAGTGAATCAGTGGAAGAGCTAGAGATGCTCAGTCTGATAAAGGCTTAGGGGAAATAAGAAAACTATTTTTTCAATAATTGAAGAGTAGATGTTTAGCTCGATAGGGCCCAGGGGTGGAATAGGAAACAAAACAAATTAAAATCTCCTCCAACAAGCAGTGCTTTCTAGACATGTTATATGCTAGTTTGTGAGGTGCAGAATCTTGGTGAAAAATGGTGACTAGCATGGTAACTAGAGGTGATTATATCTGAATTCCTACTATAGCATGTGAAGCATCAGATTTCATGAAATATGGACTTTTCTATTCTTAATAGTCAAAGTTAAAATTTTGATTGGAACTGTTTTATACTAAAAGCTTGTAGTGACTTGGGTTTTTGTATCTAGAAAACTATAATTGTTCTCATGGGTTTGTGTGTACAAATGGTACACAGAAAAGATTACTCACTCATTTCTATATCTCAGATTCTTTATATGTAGAATGGAATCAGTATAGTGCTTACCATCTATGGCTATTATGAAGACTGGTTGGAGATAATGCAAGTACATTTTTGAGTGCTTGGCTTTCACTCATTTTTCACACTGTTAGCCACTGTGATTGATGATTTTTTAGTGTTATCAGCATATGTAAATATGGTATGTTTATTATCCTTAGATTAATAACACCAACACCATTTTAAAAAAAGACATCCTCTTAAATTTTATTATTTTTGTATTTCTGTATGTTATTTAAAAGTAAATAAATGAGAAGATGTCAGAAACCTAGGTGAAATAAATTGCTTCAGTTCCCATAGTTGGCAAGATGTGGAAATAGATGTTAAGCCAATATCTTGTTTATGCTAAAACTTCTTTAGTATTATACTCTTTGTGTCTTTTGAGCCCTTTTCTGTTTTCTCGGACATTCTCCATGAAAATGACCCAGTAGTATCATTTTGATGTCTAATCATTTGAGTTCCAAAAGAAGTAATACAGTGACTTTGTGTCTCATGCATACATGCACACATACACTTACACACACACAGACTCAGTGACGATAGTTGAAACTGTAAGCACCAACGTGACACTATTATTTGAAACATCATTTACTGATGGCTTCTTCAAAGCTTTTGATCACGCCAAGCTGTGTGGCTCAATGAAATCCATGTATAGAGCCCTATCTAGCTGTAGAAAAATTGCATCAGAGAAGCCTGAATGGTTCAATTGCTGTTATTCTAAAACCAGCATTCTGGGGAGAGTATTAGTATTCAGAAACATCAAAAGAGTTGCTAGAATGGAAATTGACCCTGTCTTATAATAGAAGCAGGTCAGCTTCTTGAGAGTCCTCAAAGACAGTTATGATGTAATATCCTGTATGCAGTACTCACAGGCTAATCTGTTTTAAGCTTCTCCACTGGCATTACTTTTTCCCAGGAATAAAATAAAAGGAAAAGTGAATACAGATAAAGAAGAGAGTTCATCCCTTTGGCCAGTTAAGAAATGGCCTATTGTCCAGCTTCCATAGGGATATGACACTGCTGGTAAATTCAATGTTTATATCACCGGGACTATTTTCTTAAAGATTGTCTTTTCATGTGAGATGTTATCATCCTGTGATTTATGATCTATGCAACTCTGCCTACAGTTTTCCTAAAGTTTTCATTGTTCATAAATATACATAACACCAGGCAAATAATTCAAACTGATTAAGTCAGCTGCAGGTGCAGGAGACATTTTAAATAAAAATACAATTAAATGGAAATTGAATTCTAGCCAACAGGATGTTAAAAATAATAATTTACACTGGGATGCTCTGTAATGTTTATCCTGTGGTTTTTCTATAAGCAGTGACTTATAGTGCATTTGCCACCCGAAGGTCTACACATTTTAGCAGCACCATTTCCCAATCAGAGGATAACCCGTAGGAAGATCAGCTCAGGCAGTTCATTTGGATGAAAAATATAAATCAAGGCTGAAATTATACCTTGTGTTATCTTGCTATCTTTTCCCTGGCAGGTTTCACAAGCTCCTTGACACTCCTCCCTCATGTCTATCCTATAATATTGATGAGAATAAAAATTAAGAGTGAAGAATTAATTTACACTGAAAAACATAAAAATCACAGTTTCTTCCAAAGTGACTTTTTAAAAATTGAAAGTGAAAGACTGCCAAGAAATTGCAACTGACAAAAATGCACACTGATTTAACTCATTTCTATAAAGGCATTAATGTTGAACAGATAGCTCTGACATCTTGTTTCTTATAGGTAGGCTAATCTTTGGAGCATGGTTATCTTTGGGGCTGAGAATAAATGTCACATATCAATCTGAAATAGGTGAAGAGTTCTGTGATTCTAAGTCAAGTCAGAAAGCTGGTGAAATTTCCATATGGTTGGAGAATTTTTAATTCAAACTTCATAGTCTACACTCTATATTGCTGAGGCCTTTCTCTGCAAATACTTAATTCATAGTATACAAACATGTTAATATCTTTGGAAATTCTTTTAAGATATCATTATTTAAAAAAACAGTTAAATGGAAAGAAACTAGTACCTTATTATATGTATTTTATAATTTAGGAGTTTTGTATTTGTAAGGAATGACCTCTATCAGGAAGCATCTCCTTCCAAATGAACTATTCACCAACATTCTATGATGTAGACTGAAATATTTTACAGACAATGAGTCTTGTATACACCTTCTTTTCTCCTGAATCCTTTGAATCTCCTCACTTGGCACCTGAACATTCAGAAACTCTCTCCATAACCTGAGATGGACTAACTATATCATCCCTGTATTCCCAAATTGTGTAATTTTTCTTAACTCCACTTTTTTTCCAGAGAGAAACTAGAACAATAAAAATGGAACTACTGAGTAAAAAACAAAACAAAACAAAAAACCCACCAAAAACAAATCTAGCATTATGAGTCTGCCATATCTTGTTTGTCTTTGTTTATTTAAGTAATTTTATTTTGAAGGTTTTCGTGTGTAAATCTGTATATTTGTTAGAGTTTTGAATATTATATGAGATAGTATCATCACACCACCATCTCCACTGGGACCAAGGTGAAGGCACAAAGGGCAGTCCCACCCAATGCAGTCAACTCAGGTGAAACAGCCAGAAGGCCCAGAGAACATCCCCCCCAACTTGCTGCTGCCACGACTGAAAGAACCTCCTTCTGTGGGAAGGTGCAGAGACCAGACAGAATGTCAGCAATACAATATGATCCCAATTAAGGTGCACAGGATGGATAGGTGGGACTAGTAGCTTAAAAAATCTGAAACGACAATAACAGTACAAGTTAACAGGTGGTAAGTTAGGGAAAATAACATTATGCTTGGAGACAAAGACACAGAATAGAAATAGGTGGGTGGGGCCACCTCTGTTCTCTCTTTTTTGTTTTCTTTTTCTTCTTCTCTTCCTTTTTTCCTTTTTTCTTTTTTTTTTCTTTTTTGCCTTCCTTTCTAAATGGCTGGGGAAAGCTCCAGCTACAGAAAAATAATCCCACCCCCAAAACCTAGACACCAAGTTCAGAAAAACCCTTGCTTACTCCCTCACTAGTTCTCTTCTGTCCTCTCCTCTCATCTCCCAAAGTGTGTGTGATCATCTTTTCCTCCAGCCTTGCTCCTATTTTCTTTTCAGTTATTTTTGTTTCATCTAGTATCCTTAAATCTCCCCACGACAGGGCAAAACCATTCTACAAGGGGAAACACTACATACAAACTCCAAATTTACAATCAATTCTATTATATAATTTTAGAAGTTACTGCTATGGATTAAGGTACAAAATTAATATCCACCACGGTTTGTTAGCTTCTAAACTATGCTATTGTCATTGCTAGGATATCATAGCTGTTATAATCAGTTGCTCTCCAGTTGGTAACAATATTGAGAATTTCTGAAATAATAACCTCACCACAGCCCAGCACCAAAGAACTGGGGAATGAACCATACAGATACCAACATCTCATTCTTAATTAACTGGAAAGGTAGGATTTTAGAACACACACAAGCCAAGAACCTCCTACATGCAGAAGACATCCCTGAGGAATAGACTTTTCCTAGAGAGGACTGATACTAGTGATATAGATACCTACTACAAAAAATTACAAGGATCAATGCATAAAAAATTTAAAAAAAATTGGAAATAGAAAATGACAAGACACAGAAGTAAGACACAGTCTCAGACCTCCAGGCCACCCAAAACAAGTCCAGGAGCCAATGAGAGAGAGGAAAATGGAAGACACACACCTAAAATTTTTGAAATAACAGCAACTGAAGTAAAGACATAAATTCATGAGTCTATAGAAGAAATCAGATCAGAAATAAAAAAGAGAAATGTTAATATTTATAAAGTAATTGCTCAGCAAATCTATAATAAGGATGTATCTTGGTTACTTTTCTTTCATTGCTGAGACAAAATACCTGATGCCAAAAATCAAGGAAGGAAAAATTTATTTAGCTTACAGTTAGTGGAGGTTTCAGTCCATACTTGGCTGGTTCTGAGGCAAAGTGGCACATGGCATAGAGCAACAGTTCATGGTGGCAGAACAGCAAAGCAACCAGAGCAAAAGGAAGGATCAGCAGCAGGAAGAGCAAGCTTCTTTTCCTCCCTTATATTGTATGCAGGCTGTCCACACGAGGGAGGTTATAGGACTGACACCCATAATCCTAGTGTTGGACCATGGATCAATCATAAACTCTAGAAGTCCACTCCATGACTGCATGAGAATTTGGGGGGACATACAAACACAAACTATAACTTTCCACCCCTGGCCTCCCAAAGACTCATGCACATCCCTTTATACAAATGGCATTTTAGTCCAGCTCTAAGTTGCTAAAAACCCTAACAGTTTCAGCATTGCTGAAAAGTCCAAGTCCCAAGTCTCCTCTGAGATGTAAGGCAAACTCTTAGCTGTGAGCCCCTGTGCAAATGAATAGTTAAACCCTTCCAATGTTCAAGGACACAAAATAAACATTACCATTCCAAAAGATCCAAACAAGGAAATACAGAACAGTGGGAGTAAAGCGGGTCCAACATCCAGCAGGGCAAACATTAAGTCCTGTAATTCCACATCCAACATCTGAAGCAACTTGTGGCACATTGTGAGCTCCAAAGGGCTTGCATGATTCCACCCCTATGGCACTTCTAGTGGTTACAGCTCCCACAGCTTCTCTCTTGGGCCCACTTTGCTCCCTGTTTGCAACCTTCCTCAAACAATCCACATTCCTGGCTTTTCCAAACTTCTGAGATCTCCAGTGCACCTTTTTCTTCACAGTCACAGCTTCACACACTGCCCTCTCAGTTGCACACTGTCTTGCTATGCATTGTAAAATTAATGGGAAGGATGGACTGTAATTGTAATAGTTCCTTTAATGTTTTTATGCTGTTTTTAGATATATCTGTAATCAGGTTAATCAAAGTATTGTCTTTTAACGTTGAATTTTGATTACCCTTTAAATATTATGTTTTTGGTGCATGAATGAATGCAAAAAAGAGAATTGTATATATGTAACTGTCATATTAATGTAAATGTGAGTAGAATAAGACATATTAATTTTCACAAATCTACCACTAGAGATTATAGATTAAGGAAATGTGTATGGTTATTAAGTTGACTGGGGGTAAGTTATAGTGGATTGACAACTGATGATCATTTTATAACCCCCAGCTGAACTGAGTAAGTGTGGCACTGGATGTGGGAGGACCACAGGGGGGATTGTTGCTGGCAGCATAAGAGGCAGAATGGAGAAGAAGAAGGCTATTGGAAGCTGAAAGTTTGTTGGGAGTGAAGAAAAGCTGTTGGGAGTTGACAGAAGCTGCAAGGAACAGTTGGTTGTTTTGGAGGAGCTTGTCATGCTGGCTTTCCTGATGAACTTGGTTGTTTTCATCCTCCAAGGAGCTTAGGAGCTTGTTGGCACCGAGAGTGGCTTTGGTTCATTTTGGGGCAGCACTGGTCCTCACTTTGAGCATTGCTTCCTAGCTCCAGAGGGGAAGATGGTGCACTAAAAGTCTCCTAGAGAAGCTTGTTGTGTTGACTTCCCTGATGGGAACTTGACCATCTTGATCATTTGAGGAGCTCAAGACCTCACTGTTGCTGAGGATGGCTGTGGTATCCTCCATTTTGAGGGAGCTCTGGATCTTCTGACCATTGCTTCCTAGCTCCAATGAAGACCCCTCAGCCTGCTAGCACAGATCCTTCATTCCACTGGCACAGACTTCCTAGATTCCATCACTGACCTGTGGGCCTTCCCATTGCAGATCTGTGAAACAGGTCTGCATGAAATATTGTTATGGGCTGTTGGTCTACAGTTGGATTCATGGGAGGCATTGTTATGGGCTGTAGATATTCAGCTGGACTCATGTAGGACATCATCCTGGGATCCAGGCCCTCAGCTAGATTCTTGGTCTACCTTGTGTGGATAGATTTCCTACACTCTCTTGTATGTCATTCTTTGCATAACTATTATAAATAATAATATAAAATATATGCCCTCTAATACATTGTTCCCTTGCAAAATAAGCCCCAAACCAACACAGGATGGATAAAAACATAGATGATGCTAGGACAGTGGAAACTGTGAATGAACAATATAGAATATAAATAGGATGAAAGCAATGGATTCAAACAGATATCTAGGAAATTAAAAATTCCACTGAAAGCCTGCAAAATTGCTTGAATAAAATTGAAGACAGGCTCAGACTTTGAAGACAGGATCATGACTAGTGATCTCAAAAGGAAAGATCTCTTAAAAATAACAAGGAATCAATAAATAACAATTCAATAGCTGCAAGATGCTACAACGAAAAACAATATAAGACTGATAGGTGTCAATGAAAAAGCAAGTCAACACAGACGACATAAAGAGACTATTTGCAGAAATAGTAACAGAAAATTTCCAAAACCTGAGAACAGACTCTGACATATAATGAAGTGAGGCATATAAAACTCCAGTTAGCCATGATCAAAATAAATCTACAATCAGCATATAATAATCAAATCCCAAAAATTCAGCACAAGAGCAGAATACTGAAAGCTACTAGAAAAAAGAAACACATCAGAAAGAAAGAAATCAGAAAAAAAGAAACACATCAGAAAAAAAGAAACACTTTTCCTTATAAAGGAAAGCCCATCAGAATCACGGCAGACTTTTCAACACATATCTTCAAATCAAGAAGAGCTTGAAGTATTTAAAGTCTTGAAAGAAAAAAATTCCAACTCAGATTGATATACTTGGCAAAACTAATTTTCAAATTAATGGAGAAAAAACATACTTTCAAGACACAGAAAAACTGGAGAAATACATGAGCACAAAACCATCCCTACAATACTGAAGGAATATTCTAGAGAGGGATAAAAATGACCACAGTTCCAAGAACAACAACAGAAACCAACCACCAGACAGGGCAAGCAATTAAACAGAGGGAAAAAACAGGGAACCAACAGCAGGAAAATGTCATGACAAAGATAAGCCAATATATGTCAGGTATAAGCATCAGTGTAAATGCCTCAATTCACCAATCAAATAAACAGACTGGCAGAATGGTTCAAGAAATAAGATCCAACAATATGCTGTATACAAGAGACACATTTAAATAAAAAAGAAATCCATACACTTAAAACCAACAGATGGACACCAATGTTCCATGGCACAGGAATCCAGGAAAAAGTAGGCGTAGGTATTCTGTTTGAAGACCATGGGAACTTAAACCAAGAATGATAAAAATAAATAAAAAAGGTCACTATCTACATGTTAGGGGATAAATTGAAGAGGTAAATATAACAATCATAAATACATATGCACCAAAAACAAGAGCACCTATCTATGTAAGACAATTACTAATAGACATGAAAAATCAAATGAGCAATAACATAATTATTTGGGGGACCTTAATACTCAATGGTTACAAAGAGAAAGATCAACTGGACAAAAAATCAGCTTAGAAATAACAGAACTGAAACAAACCTGTGAACAAATGGACTTAGTGGATGTTAACAGAGTGCTCTACTCAACATCAGCATGCATATTATTTGCAGCTGCACATGGGATATTCTCTAAAATAGACCATATACTAGTCTATAGAACATGCTTAAGTAAATGCAAAGGAATTGAAATTATCCCATACATATTATGGGACCATAGTGCAAAGAAACTGAAAACTCCAAGAAAGAAAACTGCAAAACTCCATAAATACATGGAAATTAAGTAACACCTTTCTGAACAACCAATGGGTTATAGATGAAATTCAAGAAGAAATTAAATGCTATTTACAATCAAATGAAAATGCGAATGTAACTTATAAGAACCTGTGAGACACAGTGAAAGCCGTCCTTACAGGGAAATTCATAGTGGTGAATTTTCACAACAGGAAAATGAGATGAGCACAAAAAAATAGCCCAGTACTACACCTCAAGCTTCTAGAAAAAGAAGAGCAAGTCAATGCCAAAGCCTATAGAAGGGAGAAAATTAACAAGATCAGGGCAGAAATGAACAAAATTGAGACTAAGAAAACAATACAAATAATTAATGAATCAAACAGTTGGTTCTTGAAAAAAATAAATAAAATTGATAAACCCTTAGCCAATCTTATCAAAAAAAGAAAAGACTCAGATTCATATGATGGGAATGAACAGGCTGAATTCACTACAGATCCTGTGGAAATTCAGAAGGTCATCAATACCTAGTTCAAAAATCTTTGCACATATAGGATGGAAAACAGAAGAAATGGACAGATTCCAAGATATGTATGAATTACCAAAGCTGAATCAAGAAGTTATAAAAATTCTGATGAGCCCAAAATCAGTCAATGAAATTGAAAACATAATTAAAAATTTACCAACAAAGAAAAGCTGAGGTCTGGATGGATTCATGGCTGAATTCTATAAGAAGATTTAATGTCAATACTCATCAAACTGTTTAATGAAATTGAAAGCAAAGCAATTCTCCCTAACTAATTCCTGGAGGCAAGTATTACCATGATACTAAAACAAGAAAAAGACTCAATCAAAAAATAACTACAGGCCAATCTCTCTAATGAATATAAATGCAA
>NW_004955414.1:2221252-2222408 GCF_000276665.1 Chinchilla lanigera
AGAAACACTAAATCTACTGGAAGAGAAAGTAGATAGAAATCTTGAAGATATAGGGGTAGGCAGAAAGTTCATGAACAAAAACCAAACTGTATGGGAAGAACTTCAAAGAATCAATAACTGGGATCTTATCTTATTAACAAGTTTTTATACATTTAAAGTGATCAACAAAAGAGTGAAAAGAAGCTCCATGGAGTGGGAAAATTTTTAGCCAATTGTCCCTCAGGAAAAGGACTCCTGTCTAGAACATATGAAGAATTTAAAAAAATCCAGATCTCCTAAATTTGAAGACCTAATCCAAAACTGGGTATGTGAGATGAATGTATAATTCTCAGATGAAGAAATACAGATAGCAAATACATATATGAAAAAATGTTTAACATCATTTGTCATTTGACAAATATAAATTAAAACAACACTGTGATTCCATCTCACCCTAGAAAGAATGGTGTCTTTGTTTCTTTGCTCTCATTGCTGAGACAAAATACCTTACACCCAAAATTAAGGAAGGCAAGATTTATTTAGCTTACAGTTTGTGGAGGTTTCAGTCCATATTTGGGTGTTTCCAAGGCAGAGTGGCACAGGGCACAGGGCAACAGTTCATGGAGACAGAAAATAGCAAAATCAGCAAGAGCAAAATGGAGGAGAGCAGACAGGCAGCCTCTATCTCTCCCTTACATATGCAAACTGTCTGTCCCAGGGCGGGTGTAGCACTCACACCCACAATCCCAGCATTGGACCATGGATCAATCATAAACTCTAAAAGCCTGTCCCATGATTACATGAGGATTTGGGGGAACATCCAGACACAATCCATAACAAATGACTATCATCCATAAATCAACTAATAACAAATTCTAAAGAGGCTGTGGAGGAAAAAGAGATCTTTCCACCCTCTTGGTGGGAGTGTAGCCTGGTATAACCACTGGGGAAATCAGTGTGTAGATTCCTAAAAAAACTAGTATTAGAAGTCCCATTTGACCCAGCTATTTCCCTTCTGGGTATCTTTCTGGAAGAATTAAAAACATCTACCACAGTGATATATATATGCATCCACATTTATGGCAGCACAGTTTGTAATGGTTAAGTATTCAAATCAACCCAAATGCCCATTAATTGAAGAATGGATAATGAAGATGTGGTATTTTTATACAATGGA
>NW_004955414.1:2223480-2333632 GCF_000276665.1 Chinchilla lanigera
GGAATCTGAGAACTCCACCCCACTCAGAACAAGTCCAGGAGACACTGACATAGGAGAACTTGGTAAACACACACCTGAAATTGCTGAAATGATTACAATGGTAGTACAGAAACAACTCCATCAGGCCATAGAAGAGATCACATATCAGAAATAATCTCTCAGGCAAAAAATGAAATGACAATAATAATGAAAGAATTGCTCAGCACATTTAAAGAAGAAATATTAAAAAAAACAGATGAATATGGGCAACAGATAGAAACATTAAATGAATATAGGAATGAACTAGAATGCATGAAACAGATTCAAAGAGACATTCAGGAAATCAAAACTTCCACTGAAAGCTGCCAAAACTGCTTGAATGGAGCCAAAGATAGAATTCCAGGTCGTGAAGACAGCATGGAAGATAGAGATCGTGAAAGAAAGGATCTAGTAAAATGAACAAGGAACCAGGAAAAATCAATTCAACAGCTGCAAGACAAAGAAAAGAGGAATAATGTACAACTAATTGGAGTCAATGAAACCACAGGAGGCAACATAAGTGACATAAAAAGAATATTTACAGAAATAGCAGAAAATTTCCCAAATGTGGAAACAGAATCTGATATACAGGTAAATGAGGCATATAGAACTCCAACCAACAACAATCAAAATAAAACTACACCTAGACATATATAATCAAGATCCCAGATCACCAGCAAAAGAACAGAATATTAAAAGCTGCTAGAGAAAAGAAACAGATCACCTATAAAGGAAAGTCCATCAGAATCATGGCAGACTTCTCAACATAAACCATCCAATTGAGACAAGCTTGGAGCAAAGTACTACAAGTAGTGAGATAAAACAGCTTCCAACCAAGATTGATGTATCCTCCAAACTATCCTTCAAATTCAATGGAGAAATATAATATTTCCATGACAAGGAACATCTGAAGAACTTCATGAGTGCCAAACTATCCTTACACAGAGTACTAAAAAATATTCTAGACAGAGAAAGAAAAGATCACAATTTCAAGAACAACAATAGAAAGGGACTCTCAAGCAGAGCAAGCAATTAAACAGGTAGGAAAAGTAGGAAAACAACAGCAAATACATAAGATGACATTGATAAGCCAGCACATATAAGTTATAATCATAAATATAAATGGCCTCAATTCAGCAGTCAAAACAAACAAACAAACAAACAAAACAAAACAAAACAAAACAAACAAACAAACAAAAAAACAGGCTGCCAGAGTGGGTTAAGAAACAAAATCCAAAAATATGCTGTATACAGGAAACACATTTTACTCAAAAGGAAATCCATAGACTGAAACTCAAAAGATGGAAAACAATCCACCATGCAACAGGAACCCAGAAAAAAGCAGGTGTAGCTATCATGATTGCAGACAATGTAAACTTTAAACCAAGAACAATCAAAACAAGTAAAGAAGGTCTCTACATATTTCTTACAGAGAAATTGCAAGAGGAACAGATAACAATCATAAACATGTATGCACCAAATTTCAGAGCACCAAAGTATATAAGACAAATCATAACAGACATGAAAACCCAAATAATTAACAACACTGTTCTAATAGTTGATCTTAACACCTCTTTGACACAAAGAGATAGGTCCACCAGAAAAAAAAAAAATCAGCAAAGAAGTAACAGATTTGAATCAAATCTGTGAATAAATGGACTTAGTAGCTGCATGCAGAGTGTTCCACCCCACAATATCAGAATACACATTTTTCTCAGTTGCACATGGGACTTTCTCTAAAATTGCCAAATTCTAGCCCATAGAGCATATCTACTTAAATGCAAAAGATTTGAAATTATCCCATGCATATTATCTGACCATAGTGCAATGAAGTTGGAAATTAATGACAAAAGGAACTGCAAAAACTTCATAAACACTTGGAAATTAAATAACAACCTCCTGAACAATCAATGGGTCACAAAAAATTAAAGAAGAAATTCAAAAATACCTACAAACAAATGAAAATGCAGATACAATTTACCGGAATCTGTGGGATGCTATAAAAGCAGTCTTCAGAGGGAGATTTATAGATTTTTACAGGTAAATGATCATGACGAGAGACCATACTCATAAGTGAAATAAACCAGACCTCCATATGTAAGCATCAATTGTCTCACTAGTGTAAGAACCTGAAAGAGTGAATAAAAATTAGGAGGTATGATAGGCATTGTGAAATGACAGGAAAATGCTCAAAAGTAAAGAGCAACAGGGATTAGGGAAAAGAGAAAAGAAAGAAGGGGAAATTATGTATGTATATACAGGATAGCTAACAATGTTGTACTACTGACTTCCATCACTTTACGGAAAGGAACAGTTAATGATTACTTACTTGATCAAACTTGCATGTCTTTATTTGTTTTCCTGGGAAACCACTTGGAAGACATCAATACCTAATACAACAACCATTGTTAATTTCTTACCACTGTGTAATTCAGTATTGCTTATATTGTTCTTATGTTATTTTGTAAATCGATATGTTTGTTAAAATTTTTTTTCTACTATCCTGTTTTGAAATTCTGTATCATTGTTTTTATTGTTATACTCTCTTTAAAATAAAAATAAATAAATGAGACAATATATAAAATTTACCTAGTACTCTGTCTTCTGTGTAGATATTGCTCAGTATTTTTTCCTGTTGTGCACAAAAAGAAATATAGTTGATGCATCACATCATAGTGTGCTTTTCCGGACTTGGATTATTTGCAGTTTTAAATCAGACCTTTTGTTGAACCAAATGAATAAAATATTGATGGTAGACTATTACAGAGTGAAGCAGACTGGTATGAGACTTGTTTTTAAATAGGTAAACTTTTTGAGTCCACTAAATCTTTGTATATTCAGGACACCTAGTCCATCCCGGGTCTCTGTTATCACAGAAAAAATACCTTGACAAAAATTGCATTAATAATGCCTCTCCCATGCTCAATGGTCTTGATTTTAAGGCAGTAAAGATCATTATTTGATTTAATTTAATTAATAGGACCACTACATTAGAGGCCTTGGGTTCTCTAAAATACTGTGAATGTGATGATTAAATTAAATCACAGGCAATAATGAATCTCATCAGAAAAGAAAATGGAAAAGCTTATCTGATTCACACACCTAAGTCAATTATATGCCTTGGGTGTTGCATGAAAATTCAGTTAAATTTACTTGAGCTGGAATGAAGAAAAGACCGTATAGTAGATGATAGTAATTTATTGATCTATCCATTCGTTCCTCCTATATTTATCAAGCTTCTCTGTGTGAGCACTGTGAGTGATATCTTACAAAAAATACAAGAATGAATAAAATTTATTTCCTGCTCCTTTCTCATTAACAGAGAACAAGACATAGTTACAGCTGAATATAATCCACAGGAATTGAAATGCAGACAAATATACCAGTTTTGATTTACAAAAGTAGAGAAAGTATTTTTTTTAATTGATTGTGCTTCATCTCAATTTTGGAATGAAGATGGTTCAATAAAATAGTTCAGCCATTTTCAGTGAATATTTACCATATATAAAAACTGTCCTGTCCTGGAGATAACCATTTCAGAGAGTGTAATTGTGTCACAGCTCTATTTTCTAGACATTAGCTGTAATAAAAGTTGTTTAATCTTTCACTGAGATTCTTTGATGTGTATCAAGAAAGATTTGATTTCTTTTCTTTTTCTTTTTCTTCTATGTTTTTGAGGATGGGTCCCACTATGCAGATTAAGCTGGCCTTGAGCTCACTTTGTAGCCCAGGCTACTCTTGAGCTCATAATGAACGTCCTGCCTCAGCCTCCTGAGTGCTGGGATTACAGGCATGCACCACCATGCCCAGCTAACCTGTGATTTGAGTAAATATTAAGTATATAATGTATATAAAATTAATTACTAGTATAATAAAGTTGCCATTATGATACTATTCCAGTGAACTCTCTTCCATGCTTTCTCTACTTATTTCTATCTTTGGCTGTCATTTTCAACCTTTTTAAGTAAAATGTCAATCAATAACATCTAAGCGAAAACTTTGAGAGCTTTTTAGCACTCCTGGGAAATCGTAAAACGTTTTTTTCATGATGTACTTAAACCCTCCTATTGAAGTGTACTATTTAATTTCTCAGTAAATCAGATTCTAGAATGAGGCCAAATTATGCAGAGATTTTTGTTTTTTTTGTATACTTACTATTGAGGGAATGGTTTTGCATTTCCTTGGATTATTATTCCTCTTTTATTATTCTTAATGTGTAAAATTCAGCTAAAACATCACTTCCTTTGATCAGCCCAGCTTGCTTCTCTTGGCTCATCACCTCTCTTTGAATATAATGTTGATCATGTTAAGGCTGCACACAAGAGCACTGTGTCCTTTCATACTTGGATGATGTAAACGTAAAAATTTTTACTGCAATTATCAGAATTCTTCAAAATGTGACAAGGATCAAATTTACTAATATCATCTAGTATATTCCTTTTTTATTTTAAAAATAAAAGGAGGAAAACATTAACAGACAACCTTTTACAAAATAGCAAAAGAACAGTACAAACAATACAGAGATACAAAGTGGTAGGAAATTAACAATGCTTTCTGTATTACATACTGATATCTTCAAAGTGGTTTCTCATGAAATAAATACATGCATGCAATATTGATCAATCAAGGACTCATTAATTGTTTCTTTCAGTAAAGGAATAGAAGACAGTAGATCAACTATGTTAACTATCCTGTATATACATACATACAAAATTGCTCCTTCTTGCCCTTCTCGTTTCTCACATCCCAGTTGCCCTTTACCCTTGAGCATTTTCCCATCATTTCACAATGTCTATCATACCTCCAAGTTTTTATTAACTCTTTCAGCTTTTACACTAGTGAGGCAATGTGGTGCTTGAACATGTAGGTCTGATTTATTTCACTTATGAGTATGGTCTCTAGTTGTGGCCATTTACTTATAAAATTTCCAGTTTACCTCTTCTTTATACCTGAGTAATATTCCATAATAAAAGTACCACAATTATTTTATCCAGGCCTTGGTGGATGGACATTTAGGTTGCTTCCACAGTTTAGCAATTACAAGTTGTGCTGCTATGAACATGGATGCACATATATAGCTGTGATATGATGTTGTTAGATCTTCCGGGAAAATACCCACAAGGGGAATAGATGGGTTCAATGGGACTTCTAGATTTAGTTTTCTGAGGAATCTCCAAACTGATTTCCACAGTGGTTTCACCAGTCTGCATTCCCAGCAGCAGTGGAGAAGGGTTCCTGTTTCTCCACAGCCTCGTCCCCATTTGTTATTGGATTTCTTAATGCTAGCCATTCTTACTGGGGTAAGGTGGAATCTCAATGTTGTTTTAATATGCATTTCTCGAATGACTAATGATATTGAACATTTTCTCATGTATTTATTTGCCATTTGTATTTCATTATCTAGGAAATGTGTATCCTTCTCAGCTGCCATTTTTGGATTGGGTCTTTGAATTTGGGGGAGGGCTGATTTTTTAAAAATTCTTTATATGTTCTAGATAGAAGTCCTTTGTTTGAGGAAGAGTCACCTAAAATTTTTTCCAAGTTTGTGGGTTTTCTTTTTACTCTGCTGGGTTGATTAGATTGAGGTAAAGACCATCTCTTCCTATTTTCTGTAGGGTTTTTAGCATGAATGCATGTTGGACATTGTCAAAAGCTTTCTCAGCATTTATTGAGATGATCATGTGGCTTTTGTCTTTGGCTCTATTGATATGGTGGATAGCATTTATAGATTTGAGACTATTGAACCAACCCTGTATTCTTGGAATGAATCTGACTTGGTCACAGTATATGATTTTCTTGATGATTTACTGCATTCTATTTGCTAGTATTTTATTGAGTATCTTTGTGTGTATATTCCTGAGGGAGATTTGTTTGTAGTTCTCTTTCTTGGTTGGGTCTTTCCTTGGTTTTGGTATCAATATAATTCTTGCCTCCAGAAATGAGTTAGGGAAAATTGCTTCCTTTTTAATTTTGTTGAAGAGTTTGAGGAGTGTTGGTATTAAATCTTCTCTGAATTTCTTGTAAAATTCTGCTTTGAATCCATCACGGCCTAGGTATCTCATGTTGCTAAGTTTTAAATCACATTTTCAATCTCATTAACTGATATTACATTATTCAGGACTTTTATATCTTCTTGATTCAACTTTGGTAATTCATACATATCTAGGAGTCTGTCCATTTTTTCTGGGTTTTCTATCCTATCAGAGTAAAGAGTTTCAAAGTAGGTGTTTTTGATGTTTCAAATTTCTGTAGATTCTGTAGTGATTTCATTGTTTTCATTCCTTCTTGCATGAATATGAGTTTTTTCCTTTCCTTTTTTGATAAGGTTGGCTAGGGGTTTATCAATTTTATTTATTCTTTGAAAGAACCAACTCTTTGATTCATTTATTTTTTGGAGAGTTTTCTTCATCTCATTTGCATGAATTTCTGCCCTGATCTTTATAATCTCCTCCCTTCTTTGGGCTTTGGACTGGACTTGTTCTTCTTTTTCTGAAAGTTTAAGATGCAGCTTTATGTTATTTTATGTGTTTTCTTTCTGTTCTCCTTATGTGTGACTTCATTGCTATAAATTTTCCTCTGAGGACCGCTTTCATTGCAACCCATAGATTCTGGTAAAGTGTATTTATATTTTCATTTGTCTGTAGGTATTTTTAAAGTTCATCTTTACTTTCTTCTGTAACACATTGGTTATTCAGGAGATTGGTGTTTAATTTCCAAGTGTTTATGGAGTTTTTGGAGTTCCTTTTGTCATTAATTTCCAATTTCATCGCACTGTGGTCAGATAATATGCATGGGATAATTTCAATTCTTTTGCATTTAAGTAGGTATGCTCTATGAGCTAGAATGTGGTCTATTTTAGAGAAAGTCCCATGTACAGCTGAGAAAAATGTGTATTCTGATGTTGTGGGGTGGAACACTCTGTAGACATCTACTAAGTCCATTTCACATCTTTGGTTCAGATCTGTAATTTCCTTAGGGATTTTTTGTGCAGTTGACCTATCTCTTTGTGTCAATGGGGTGTTGAGTTCCCCTGTTACAGTAGTGTTATTAATTATATGGGTTTTCATGCCTGTTAAGATTTGTATTATATAATGTAGAGCTCTGATATTTGGTGCATACATGTTTAAGATTGTTATCTCATCCTCTTGCAGTTTTCCCCTGACTAGTATGTAGTGACCCTCTTCATCTCTTTTGATTTTTGGTGGTTTGAAGTTTACATTGTCTGCAAACAGAATAGCTACCCCTGCTTTTTTCTGGGTTCCTGTTGCATGGAATATTGTTTTCCATCCTTTGACTTTTAGTCTATGGATTTCTTTTTGAGTAAAATGTATTTCCTGTATACAGCATATCATTGGATTTTGTTTTTTAATCCACTCTGCCAGTCTGTTTCTTTTGACTGATGAATTGAGGCCATTCACATTTATGATTATAACTGATATGTGTTGATTTATCATTGTCATGTTATTTACTTGCATTGGTTTCCTACTTATTCTACCTGTTTACTTGCTTGTTCTTCTTGATGTTTCCTTTCTACTGTTTTTCTTGAAATTTCAGTCAGATTTTTCTGTGTCTAGCATATCTTTTAGTACTTTCTGTAATGCTGGTTTGGCACTCATGAAGTTCTTCAATTGTTCTTAGTCATGGAAATATTTTATTTCTCAGTTGAATTTGAGGGATAGTTTGGCAGGTTACATCAGTATTGGCTGGAAGCTCTTTTGTCTCAGGACCTGTAATACTTTGCTCCAAGCTCTTCTCAATTGGTTGGTTTGTGCTGAAAAGTCTGCTGTGATTCTGATGATCTTTCCTTTATAGGTAATCTGTTTCTTTTCTCTCACAGCTTTTAATATTCTGTTCTTTTGCTGGAGATTTGGGAAGTTGACTATTTTATGTCTGGGTGTAATTTTATTTTGGTTGTGGTTAGCTGGAGTTCTATATGCCTCATTTACTGTATATCAGGTTCTGTTTCCATACTTGGGAAATTTTCTGCTATTATTTCTGCAAATATTCTTTTTATGTCAGTTATGTTGCCTCCTCCTGTTTCATTGACTGCTATTAGTCATATAATATTCCTCTTTGCCTCATCCTGTAGCTGTTGAATTGATTTTTCCTGGATCATTGTTGATTTTATGAGATCCTTTCTTTCATGGTTGCTAGCTGCCCTGCTGTCTTGAGTCTGAGAGTCTGTCTTCAGTTTCATTCAAGAGGTTTGTGCACCTTTCAATGGAAGCTTTGTTTTCCAGGATGTCTCTTGAATCTGGTTCTTGAGTTCTAAGGCCTTTCTATATTTTTCATTTAATGCTTCCATCCATTGCCTTTGTTCTTCTATTTTCTTATATGTTTCTTCTTCAGACGTTTTGAGCAGTTATTTCATAATTATTGTCACTTCGTTTTTGCCTGAGAGATTATTTCTGATCTCATCTCTTCTATGGCCTTATGGAGTTGTTTCTTTACTTCTATTGCAATCATTTCAGCTATTTCAGGCATGTGTTTACCAAGTTCTCCTATGTCAATGTCTCCTCAACTTGTTCTGAGTGGGATTGAGTTCTGGGATTGTGCTTTAGTCCTTTGTTTTATCATATTTGATACCGATTGCAGAAAGCTCAGTTTTCCTCTTGAGTGGCTGCACAGCAAAGGCCACTAGTGTCCCTAGTTTTCCTCTTGGTCAGGTTTGCCCCTCAGTGTCTGCTGAGAAGAACTACTTAGTCTGGGGTTTTCCAGCAGTTGTTGATTTGTATCTAGTTATCCCAGGTCTCAGATGTGGGCATTGATGTCAGCTGATGGCAGACTGTTTGATCCAGTGTCCTCTTCAAGTTCAGGGCACATACATGGCCCAGACTCAGGTTGTACTGGTGTGACAACCCTGGTCCAGTAGACATATGTCTCCAGGCAGTTCAGGGTACAGACAAAACCCAGACATGAACTGCAGAGTCGACAGTTTGTGGCCCATTTGATTCTGTGTCTCCAGTCAGTTTAGGACACATACAGGGACCAATTGCGGGCCCAACAGACAGCAATCACAGATTGCCCATGCCTGCGACCCCCTATGCGGTCTGGGCACAAATAAAGCATGGACTCAAACTCAGGGACCAGCAGCTCTTGGAGCACTCTCTTACTTGGGGCAAGGCATGCACAGGGAGGCCCCACATGTGAATGGTGAGAACAGTCAATGGGCCTTCTGAGTGAGGCCTTCCTGTCTGCCACAGGTGCATGGAGAGCAGAGACTGTAATGGCAGCAGGGTCCTGGGTCACTCACTCTGCCCCCAGGAAGTAGATGGGAAATACCTGGCTTTCTCCGTGAGTTTCAGCTGGGAGCCGTGGTGGTGGGAGTGGGTTTCAGCCTGCCTGGTTCTGCTTCTTAGTCAATTCAGGACATGTGCAGGACCAGTATAGATTTTAGCATTTATATTAGTCACTTTCCCACTCCTAGGACAAAGAAAAGAAAACAGAACAGGAGAGGAGAGAATAGAATAGGAGAGAGGAGGGGAGGGGAGGAAAGGGGAGGAGAATGGAAGGTAGGGGAGGGGGGAGAAGAGAAGAGAAGAGAAGAGAAGAGAAGAGAAGAGAAGGGAAGGGAAGAGAAGAGAAGGGAAGAGAAGAGAAGAGAAAAAAGAAATATACATTTAAGGAAGAGATTCTTTTTGGCTACTGATGTCGAGAGGGTTCAGCCCGTGATCAGCTGGCTCTAAGGCAGAAATGGCATACAGAGCGGATGGTGCAGGAAAGCTTCTTGATTGCTGGAGACTAAGAAGGGAGGAGAAAAAAATGAAGCAGGCTGCGGTAAGAATAGGCCCTTCTAGGCACGGCCCCATGATCTACCTTCCTCAAGGAGACCCACCCCCTCACAGTATACTCAGATATGAACTCATCAATGGATTGCTGATGGGCACAGTGCTCAACATGATCCAATCAATCTCCAAAAGCCCCCCCTCTGAATACGTGAGACTTTGTGGGAAACTTAAACCACAATCTTTAAAAAAATAAACTATCCTTTCTAACCAAGTGATCCACATAATCTCCTGGACATCTTATACACTTTTATGCCTTTTTTAAGACATAATTTGTACAAGGAATGTCCTTCTAAACTACTATAAAAATTTAGATGTCTTCTAAGAACAACCTCTGGAGGAAAACTTTTGAAGTAATGCAGCAGGAATTAATATATTTGTCCTTTAAATTGCCTTAACATTTTGTGCATACTCTAATAGAAGAGTAAGCACTGCCTGTATTCACAGTATGAGCTGTATATTCCTACCTTGCTTAAAAGAGCATGAATTGCCCAGGCATGGTGGCTCATTGCACCCTCAGGCCCCACCTACGCAACTCAGTAATTTTGTGAGAGTTGTCTCAAAAAAAAAAAATAAATAAACAAGCAAAAAAGGCATGGGGAAGAAGCTCAGTGAGGGAGTCCTGGCTTCCATATCCCCTTACCAAAAAGACAGCACAAGTTACTTAAAACATAGGCTAATTTTTGCTTAACATTAAGTGCTTAATTTGAATCACAGTGCAGAACGCTTAGTATGGATTATTGTATGTTTACTGAACGGTTTGTGGAACACAGATTGCTCCAGGGACAGAGCAGTGACTCTAGCTGTGGCGCTGTATTTACTGCATTTAAGGAGTGGCTCACTGAGAATTTTACTGTTCTAAGCTTCTATTAGGAACTCTACTATGGACTTTCAAATGAGTGACATCAGGGGAGCCACAGTGGGGTGACACTCGCAGGTCTGACTGGTCCTCTAAGACGGTACACAATGGAAAACACCTCAGTAATGCAGCAGAACTTCGAGTGTTGGCTCAGAGCCCAGGTTAGGGTTGCTTCTCTCAGGTTCAGTCGTTGCCTTTGCTAAGAACTCAGTGGTAATGTATCTGGCACCAATCCTGGCATATTTTGATTTCTCAGTAAAAATTAAATTGATTTCTCTTTCTTTCCCTCTTCTCAATCAGTTTAGCACCCCTTAATGGAGTATATAATTAAAGAAATAGTCCCCCCACCTCAAATATTGAAACACAGTCACATGTTGACGTTGTAGCTCCGAGTCTTCTCTGTATGTTCACGCATGATGTCCCCTACATACACCTACAGTTTCTCTCTCAAGTGCAGTGGTTAGACTGGAATTGGTCTGTTGAACAGTGGTGTGCAAGCTATGAGACTAACATGATGTCTTCTCCTTCTTGGACGAAGTTTAAATGAACAAATTCCCTGCTTCATTTTCTTAAAGCTGCGTGGTGCTCTACTGTTTTTTAATCAGCTAACTTGTTTGACTATTTGAGTGTCTGTATTTAGGACTTCAGTGTTCAGACTAATACCGCATATCTAGTTTGTTTACCTGTTCTACAGATTGTGTTGAAAGGGAAAGGGGAACAGTGGTGGAATGGAAGAGTGCGGAATATTAATATTGATGAAACAGCTTGTAAGTGACAAACTACAGATCTAAATTAAACTGTGTTCTGCAATGCTGGATTAAACTTCAAACAAAGAATAAAGTTCATTATTTTTTTCCGTATAGGGAGCTTCCCATTATGGTGGTATGCAAATTAAGGTTAGATAATTTCTTTTGGAAGAGTGATATGAAATTTAATGTTTAGTTTTCCTTCAACCTCCTTCTGTACTTTCAGGAAAAAATGAACCTCTGCTTCTCTGTTCATCATTATTGCAAGGACTGCAGAGCTCAGAGTGGTATCATGGAGCTGCCCCAATCGTCTTTAAGAGCCTTTGCCTAGAATGCTCTAAGTAGTCAATATTCGACTGTTGAGGCCAATTGAAGTGTTAAAGCCCACTTACGTCTTTCTTTGATAATCTTTCCTTTTCCCACTGAATAGGAAGGTCTGAGCATGTTAGGTGCAGAAAAGAATCTTAAGAAAAATTTTAAAAGTCTTTATCTTTTCTCTCCTCCCTTGCAGGTATTGGCTTATAAGAGTATGAGACAAAGGCTTTGAATCATGAGAAAGAGCACAGGGTGGTACAATCTTAGATTCCTCCACAATTGAATTTCTCAAGCTCTCCTTATGGATGTAATTCATCAATACCAGATTGGAAATATTGCAGGACCAGAAATAGTTGAAATTTGAGAGTACATGTGTTGTTCAAAGTATAATTTTCCTGATAATTCTGAAAGCATTTGAAAATTGATGGTACAAGAAAATAAATCAAGTACTCTCGTTATAAGGGGGTAGTTTAAGTAACTTACAATGCAAAACACTAAATACTTTTGATGGGATAGCAGAGGGCACTCTCTTTCTAACTTTCAGTTTTGTTTGATCTGATCCTATGACATCCCTAACCAGTTGCTAATGGGTGATGTCACTGAAGGTATGGACATTTGAATAAAGCAGATTACTAGCGAATTCTGTGCAATCCTGAGAGGGCAGGCAAAGCCATCTTCAGAAACACTACATGCTAGTCATGAAATCTCAGTGTGAATTTGGATTCTCTGCTTCCTAATCAAAAAAAGGGAGCATACTTTTAAGATATAGTAATAAGAATGATGTAAATAATGAAGCTTATGTACCAGTCACTGGGGGAAGTCAAATAAATAATAGCTTTTAAAATGACAGCTTTACTGAAATATAATTTGCATATGATTAAATATACACTTTTAACATACAATTCAATAGATTTATCATATTCACAAAGTTATTAAAGCAGAACTACTATTCAATTTCAGAATATTTTCATCACTCTCAAAAGAAATGTACACCCATTAGCAGTCATTCCCCATTGCCTCAGCCCCTAGCAAGTATGAATCTTATTCTGTCCTTACACATTTGCCTATTCTGGAGACATCTTATAAACAGAATCATACAGTATTTGGCTTTTTGTATCTATCTTCCTTCAGTCGACACAATCTTTCCAGTGTTTGTTAAGTTGTAGCATGTGTGGTACCTTTCTCCTTTCTGTGGCTGAATAATACACATCTTATGGATATACCACATTTTCTTACTTGTTCACTATTGGCAAGTATTTGAGTATATTTCCACTTTTCAGGTTTGTGAATAGTGCTGCTATAAACATCTGTGGGCAAGTTTTTGTGTAAACATATGTTTTAAATTCTCTTGGACAGAGTGAAATTATAGGCCATATCATTACTCTGTCTTTAAACCTTAGGGACTTTCCAAACTTTTACAAAATGTTTGTATCATTTTGGATAAATAATATCTCTATAACTTTATTAAAGTATAAATAAAAACAAAGTTGCATGTATTTAGAATGTATAATTTTAATAGCTGCACTTTCACATTAATTGCAAAGGTGATAGCAAAGATACTGGAATTAAGTTTCTGTCAACAGATGAATGGATAAAGAAAAAGTGGTAAATGCACACACACATACATATATAATATATAATAAAATATTATTCAGTTTTAGAAAAGAAAGGTTATTCTGCCATCTGTCATAACACTGATCAACCTGGAAAACATTATTTTAAGTGAAATAAACCAGGCACAGAAAGATGAGTAACACTTGGTCTCACTTACACATGGACTCTAAAGACTTTGTATTCATAGAAACAGAGAATAGAAAGATGGTGACTGGGGGCAAGAGTGGGGGAAATGGGTAGGGAAATTATATCTTCTCAATTCCCAGTGTAGATGAAGGAATTTATTTTGTCTTGGAAACCATGTCGTCTCTATAGCCATACTTTAAAAAATATATCACATTTTGAGTATTTGAAAGGGTCTTCTCACTCTCATGGCTCTCTCTCTTCATGAACATTAACAAGCAGTCAGATGATGAAGAGAAAAGGCGTGAGACAATGCCGTGGGCTATTGCCTGCCACTGTGCCTTGATATCATTTATCTCATCCTTCCTCCACGGGAAGTCACTGCTCCCTGCATCCTGTTACCTTAGTGTGGCAAGAGATACAATAGCCACACATCGACTTTGTGCTGTGCACTGTGTTTACTCCTGGGGAGACATAGAACAAATTTGCCACAAAAGCACCACTAGTGGCTTCACAGTTCTTGACAAGTGTTAGTAAATACTTCGGTGGATACAGAACTGCATTTCTTCAAAGATAGGTAGAATGTGTCCCCCAGGTTATCTCACCTTTGTTACTATCAATATTTGGGGCTTAAAAATTCTTTGTTGTATGTGGCTGTTCAGTTCTTTGTAGAATTTAATGCCTCTGACCTTTAGTCATGGAATACCACCCATCTTGACAACCAGAAGTATACCCAGACATTGCAAATATTCCCATGGGGCTAAATCACTCTCAGTGGAGAATCACTGTCTAGTGGTTAGAACACAGATTTAGGTAAGAGTCGTATTTCAGGACTTTGGAAATGTGACTTAATCTTTCTATTCTTAATCCTTAAAAGTGAAAATCTATATAGGATTGCAAGAATTAATGAGATAGTACACATGGAACCAACTAATAAATGGCCTACCACACACATGAGCTTGCTTTTCATATATCTGGTACTATACATTAAAGCATCTTCCAGGTCTTAGGTGCCTGTAAGGTATTTTTGAACTATGATGAACAAACCAAGCAAGCTCTGACTCGTATGCAGTCTGCTGTCCAGCCACACCTGAAAACCACTTTTTTTGCAGTGATCCCAGTATTTTTCAAATTGAGTGTGTTATATTTTGTACCCATAACTAGATTTTTAGTTGCTTTAAATCAGTGATATTCATTTAATATTTACATTCATATTTAGATCACAAAATAGGCCAGGCATGGTGGCACATATCTGTAATCCCAGCCTAGGGAGGCTAAGGCAGTATCACCATGAGTTCAATGCCAGTTTGGGCCATATAGTGAGTTCAAAACTAGCCTGAACTGCAGAGTGAGACCCTACCTCAAAAATTAAAAAAAAAATCACCAAATATATAGCAAGTAAGAGCACATAGTCAGTGCATTACCATGTTTATGGAATTGAACAATGAAAGAAATGGAGTGGGCAGATGTGTGAATTTGCTTGCCCCAACCTTAACCCAGTGACATACCAAACAGTGTTGTTGAGCTCCACAGTATATCGTTTTTTCTCTCATTAAAGGCTAAAAATCAAAACAAAACAAAAAAGAATGCTTGCTTTTCATTATTTAAAAAATTTTTTTATTAGTACATGTTTGCAGTGCATAATGATCATGTTCATCCTGCTCCCTCTCCTCTACCTCTATCTCTTGGTTCCCTTCTTTTTCCAAAAGGTCTATCTCTGTTTCCTATTATCAGTAAGAATATTATTCCTTAATTCTTTCCTATTGTGGGGATCTCACATCAGAGAAACAATGGGATACTAAATTTATGTGTTTCATTTGTTTCACTTAGCATTATGTCTCAAGGTGCATCCATCTTCCTACAGATAATTCAAATTTACCTTTCTTTATGTCAGAGTAACATGCCATTGTTTATAAATACTACATTTTCTTTATCTATTCACATGTTAATGGACATATAGGCTGCTTGAACGATTTAGCAGTGTTCTGAGGAATCTCTGTACTGATTTCCATAGTCTACATTCCCTCTAGCAGTGTAGATGGGATCCTTTTTCCCTGAAGCCTCTCTAGCATTTCTCATCATTTGATTTCTTTATGGTAGCTATTCATTTGAGAATTACATGGGATCTCAGTGTTATTTTAATTTACATTTCTCTAGTAGCAATAAATACTGAACATCTTTTTATGTATTTATTGGCCATTTGTACTTCTTCATTTCAGTTGGCTATGTTTTGACTAGTCTTATTTTGAAGAACCTAATCCTTTTGAGTTCTTTATGCATTCTAGAAATTTGTCCTCTGTCCAAGGAGTAGCTAGCAATTTTTTTCCATGCTGTAAGTTATCTCTTCACTCTGTTGGTTGCTTCCTTTGATGTTCAGAAGCTTCTTGATTTGATGTGATCCCGTTTGTTGATTCTTGATATTATTTCTTGTGCAACTGGGGTTCTGTTCAGAAAGTTCTTGCCTGTGCCTATGTGCTGAATAATTTTGCCTATTTTAACTTTCAGCAGATTTAGTATTTCTGTTTTAATATTTAGGTCTTAGATTCATTTTTATTTTATTTTAATATATGCTGAGTGAGGTAGGTCTAGGTGAAATCTTTGGTACGTGTACACCCAGTTTTCTGAATACCATTTGCTACTGAAGTTATTTTGCTTCAGCTTCAGCAAACTCTGCTTTTTTGGGCCGTGGGTGAATTGTTGGCTCTTTTACATTTGCTTCTCTCCCACACTTGTGGCAACTCAGTGAGGTTTGGATCTTAATTTTAACACACTGGTGAAGGTGGCTCTCTTTTTTCTTGTAATTTTTCCACTTACATTATGCTCAAATTTAAAAAAGAAACTGGGAGAAGTCAAAAGAAATGAACAAGCGAGATTCAATTGAGTAAAACTGGGCAAATGAATGGCTGCTATGGTGGATGCTTGTGTAACTAGACTCCTCTTCACTCCCTCATTCATTGCTTGTTTATTCGCAATTTAGCAAGTGGGTACCTTTCTGTCTTTCTGCTCTCTAGCCATTTGGGTCAGCCTTCTGCCTGCTCTACATTTTCCCTTGTCTCTGGGGCTTTCCCACACTCTCCTCAGCCTTGGGCACTCCATCCTAGCTCAGTCCTATTCATTATTGTGATCACAGACCACATATAGTCGCACTTCTACGCCATCCATGGAGCAGAGCCCACAGCCCTGGGCACTTGACATACCTGAATTACTTTATTAGATTAGAACGCATTGGTCCCACTAACTTGTAAGCCTTTCAGTGTGGTGGTTGTACCCACCATTTTCATTCTCGTTTCTTTATTTCTTATAGAGCACCAAGCACCTAATAGCCATAATAAATGTGTTTAGACTGGCTCACTGCTGACTAAAGAATGAGTGACTGAATACATGTTAGGGTGCGTTCAGTTTGCTTTTCCCTTTTCTCCGGTGTTCAGAAAAATGCTGGACGACTAGTGACTCTGACCTATTCTGGGAATCATGAGCACTACCCAAGCTGGTTGTCCACGGCTGACCAATAAGCATTTCCCCTGAACACAGGAGTAACAGTGAGATACAATGTACAGAGGATGGAGAGTAGGCTGTCTTGGTTACTTTTCTGTCCTTGATGAGACAAAATACCCAATGCCCAAACTGAAGGAAGGAATGGTATGTTTAGCTTACAGTTTGTGGAGGTTTCAGTCCATACTCAGCTGGCTCCAAGGCAGAGTGGCACATGACAGGGGGCAATGGTTCATAGTGGCAGAATATAGCAAAGCAACAAGAGCAAAAAGGGGGAGCTGTGGGGAAAAGCAAGCCTCTTTCCCTTACATAGGCAAACTATCCACCCCAGGGCAAGAGTAGCACTCACAATCAATCAATCAAAACTCTAGAAGCCCACCCCAGGACTGCATGAGGATTTGGGGGGACATCCAGACACAAACCATAACATAGGCTCAGACTTCTGCAAGAAGTGGGCCTGAAATCATCTCAGAACAGACCTACCATCTTTTCCTAGGTGCTTAGACAGTATGCTCTATGGAATAAAATTTACTCCTTTGCTTCCTACCTGACATGCATATTGTTTTTCCTTACTATTTGAAGCTAAAACCTGTCTGTATCAGTTTCTGGCTTTTTCTCCCTAAAAAGCAGTGATATTTAACTATTGAACAAATTTTCATACTCAAAACAATTTTCTTTGGTTTGGTTAGGGATTCGGTTAGCCTTTGTTCCTCTTTGGCTTATGAGTAATAAGAATGATTACTGAGATTGCAGAGAGGTAGTGATGATCCAGTAAGATTTAATTGACATTATTTATTCTCTATGTCTATAAAAATCAATTTTAAAATATGTGTATTTGTTAAACAGCGTTGTGCTGCAAGTGGTGACTTTTTTTTAATCAATGAAAGCAAACAAACTCTATCTGCACTGGTGCACAGTGAAATATTAACCACTCTCATTTTGTGAATACTTTCCTTGCTCTGCAAGCGCTGCACATTCTTTTGATTTGTGGCAATAGCACTTTTGGTTTCATGGAAGAGAGGCCTTGCTGTTTCTCTCATGAACATGAAGCAAATCCTTGTGCATATTGTTGCTACCACTCACACACTCTAAAAATACACCTGTTACCAGAGCCCAGAGGCCAGCGGCACAACACAGTGCAGAACACTGCAAAGCCAAGCACTGGAGCTCTACCATGAGTATCTGTCATTTTGGAAAGTTAATCCTTTTTCCTGCGGCTGAGGTTGGAAAGGGAGACTGATGATCAGCCTAGGGTATGTACAATGAAGACCGAGAAGAGAGACAAAGAGAAGAGACTGATGACAACATGGCTCCACTCATTGCCATGGTGGCTGAGGCAGCTTAGATGGATGGGCTGTATTTTCTACCCCCTTTGTGGGGGCAGGTGAATCTCCAAGGTGAAGATGACTATAAATGAAACTTTATTAATCAGTTTAAGTGTGAAATATGAAAAGGCCACTTTCAGCCTCACATATTAGAGATATCATGTGTGGATGAATCTTAATTGTTTTGTTCACAGCAACCTGGCATTAGACTTGCTTAGTTAACAACACTTGTTTGTACAGTGGGCTCAATAATTAAACCAAAATGTCACTACATCCATATGCCTTCCCATATCCTATTTCCCCACTGAAAGATTCCTCCCATAGGAAGTATCCCAGTTTCAGTCAAGTTCTGCTGTTGTCTTGGGAAAGCAAAATAAAAGAAAACAAAACAAACTTGTCTTTTCAAATGTTTTACTCAAACTTAAACTGAGGACAGTTAAAATTATTCATACAGAGCCATGCAACAGAAGAAATGGGATAATTAAAATATTCTTAATAAATTTTCATTTTCTAATTGACTTAATGTAGCAGTATATATTTATGATTTTAATTATTGTTTTAGCTTCAGAAAATGTCTACTTTTTAAAAGATCAGCAGGGTTCACGAAAGAGTTGATATGTCAACTTCTTCAATCTTTCCTCACACTATTAGCAGTTAGATTCATCAGCTGCACATTCTTTTGCTTTGTGGCAATAGCACTTTTGGGTTCAAGCTCTACCTTAAGCTCTTTCCTTCCTGGTGCAAGGAAATAATTTAACAAATTTATTTAAACATGTCACTGAGTTTGTTTATTTTTTTAAGTCATCATTAAACCCCACAGGATTTGATGAGCATAGCATAACCCATGTAGCACTTAAAAGCAATTGATTTATAAAATAAGGGAGAGTCTTATCTTGTTTTTTTTTTTTTTTTTTTAAATTTTCTTCTGGTACCAGGAATCGAACTCATGACTTTGTGCTTGCCAGGTAGGTGCTGTGCCGCTGTGCTAAATCCCCAACCCCAGGAAGAGTCTTATGTATTGCCACCACTTTCTTGACCTTCTTTCCATTGTGGGAAGGTAGAGTTACTGTAGCAGGCGGAGGCTAAATCTACAATCTGTGCTGTGTTAACCCTTTTCTCCCTATGAGTCCTTCTCTACTAGAACTGTCTCAGTAGTTTCCTAGCACAGAAAAACAAACTAGTAAAACCCAGTTCTTCTATTTACTTATTATCTGCTGCTATGCTACCTCTACTGCCTTCTCTCTTTCCCATTTTCTTTTCTTTTTTTTTTTTTTTGGTTTTTCTCTGGTACCGGGAACCGAACTCTCGACCTTGCGCTTGCCGGGCAGGCACTTTGCAGCTGAGCTAAATCCCCAGCCCCTCTCTTTCCCATTTTCTATGGAAGCAACTTAGTGGTGTGAATCTTCTTCTGTGCTTGTGGGTTTTACTCTATCTTCCCTTTCACTCATCAGTCACCAGCAGTGAGCCTTTATCCTTATTACTAGGGACAGCACAGTCCACAATAACTTCAAATTGCCAAATAGAATGGGCAAATTT
Organism: Chinchilla lanigera; assembly: GCF_000276665.1. Taxonomy (NCBI): domain Eukaryota; kingdom Metazoa; phylum Chordata; class Mammalia; order Rodentia; family Chinchillidae; genus Chinchilla; species Chinchilla lanigera. Next base: position 2,243,294 of record NW_004955414.1, read on the forward strand.
TGCTGACTGTCTTACTTGACTTCCTTGGTAGTAATCTCTTGTTCAACTCTGGTGCCTTGGCCTTGGTGGAAACTGCTCTTCTCCGAGTTCAGAGACTTCTCTGGCATCGTTCTTCAAAGATACTTATCAGATGCTCCCTACATTGCTCCCATAGCCTGAAGCTTTTTCTGTACCTGACTTCACATTCTACTTCTTTTATCTGAATTAGCAGCTCCTAGAGCATGATTTTTAAGGAATTTCTACCTGTAACTTATTCTCAAATCTATTGTATTTATTCTAAGTTCCTTCTCTCCAACCTTCTAGTTCCAATTGCTGACCAACTTTTTGTTTGTAGGAGCCACAGTTTCTTTTCATTCAACATGTTTAAAATTGATTAAAATTTTTGTCCTCTCACCAAAGTCTGTTTACTTTTCCGAATTTATGATCTCCTAATGTCTGAGTGACACCTTCTGTCACACAGGTTTATGGTGAAGATTAAATGAGCCCATCAACTGAAGAATGGATAAAAAAAGATGTGATATTTTGTATGATGGAATATTGCTCATCTATAAAGGAAGATAAACTCAAGGCTTTTATAGGTAAATGAATGCAACTATAGACCATACTCACAAGTGAAGTAACTCAGACCTGCATGTGTAAACATTATATTGTCTCCCTACTGTAAGAACCTGAAAGAGTAAAAAAAATCTAAATGGTATGATAAATATTGTGAAAGGGAAAGAAACTGCTCAAAAGGAAAAAAAAAACTCTGATGAGGGAAAAGGGAAACAAAGAAAGAAGAGAAAAATATGTATATATGTATACACAAGACAGCTAAAATAATTATACTACTAATTTTTATTGCTTTATGGAAAGGAACAGTTAATGTTATTTGTTTGATCAATCTTCCATGCCTATGTGTTTAACTGAGAAACCAATTTGAAGATAACAACATGTAATACAATAACCATTATTAATTTCCTATTACCTTGTCTGAAATTCCGTATGGCTTTTATCATGTTGTGCTGTTTTCTTTATGTCTGTGTGTATGTTAATATGTATTCTTTCTTTTACCTTTAAAATAAAAAAATAAATGAGTCATATGTGAAATTTTTTAGTACAGATCTGGCAAATACTTAGATCTTCATAAGTGTTTGTTATTGTTACTGCTGTTATATATTAATCTCCAACAGTGATATCACCAGACTACTTGTCTAAACCAGAATTTCAAAAGTGATCATTGATTTTATCTTCTCCAACATCGTCTTTCTTTCTCATAACAGAATAACAACAAATTCTTGACTTTGTGTTCTTGTTCAGGCTTCACTCCCCAAAATACCTGCAGTACAAGATTTATTCTAGCAGGACTCAGATATGGTATTTGACTTTTTTTAGTTGTATTCTCTTTGTCTCCGTCTCTGTCTCTATCTCTGTTTCTATCTGGTTGTCTGTCTCTATCTCTGAATCTGTCTATCTGTCTGTCTCTCTTTTTCTTTTTTTTTTTTTTTTTTGGTTTTTGGTTTTTATCCGGGACCGGGAACCGAACTCACGACCTTGCGCTTGCCAGGCAGGCGCTTTGCCGCTGAGCTAAATCCCCAGCCCCTCTGTCTGTCTCTCTTTCTCTCTTCTTCTTTTTCTGCAGTTCCCTATCTCTGGAATGATCTTGCTTTTACTCTTTCCCTACTTAATTCTCTATTAATCCTTTCACACCCATTCAAAATCACCGCCTTGAAAGAATCTTACTGGCCCTTTAGCCCTTGGATAATTGAGATCCCCTATTCCCTGATTTAACAAAACATCCTCAGCCTTCCACAATGGACCATGTCTTATTCATCTTTGTATTACTTTCTTCATCAAAGTACCTGGAATGTATTATATTGTGTATAAATAACTATTGGTTGGATATTGGTTAAAGATCAATAAATATTGATTAAAATAAACTGATTGATTAGCTTAGATATTGAATGATGACAGTCCCAAAACCTAATATTATATCAACTCATATGTGTCTGAAAGTGTTCTAAAATATAAAACTATAAAAAATTATAATAAATTTATTATTATACTAAACTATAATAAATTCCCATAATCTTTTCCTATGTTAGAATCCATGTATATTTAAAAATTAAGGAAAAGATTTTTCAGAATTGGATATTCCCAATTTTAGCTCGACAATCCAGGCATTATCCTAAGCACTCAACTAGATGGAAAACTAAGGGAAACCCCAGAACCCATACATATATGTAATTTATAATGTATTTTTGCTTTTAGTTTGAAAATGTGCTGTGCAATTTTTTCCTAATTCCAAATATGGTAAATCTTGTCATGGTAACATCAAACAGTATGGAAATGTACAAGACAAGAAAACAAATTTGGCCACAATTACATCACCAAAGATAACTACTGTTAAAATTTGATCTTTGAGATGACAAGATTGTCTCTAGCTTTTCTTCTTTGAAATATCATAATTGAAATACTGTCTTAGTGTCTGTTTTATTTTTCTTTTAGCAAGAAAGGAAGTTAATTCTTCATGCCAGTAAACATTTGCCTCTACTTTGAATTCTGCTTGTTATCATATTATGTGAATATAATCCTTTATTATTCATTATTAAATTGCTTCCAAAATTATGATAAAAGTGTGCAGTGCATATCTTTATAATAACATTTCATCAAACATTATCTTTGTGATTGGGTATACACAAAGACATGTCTATTGTCTAACCATGCAAATGCATTTGAGAATTCTCTGTTTATATGGATACATCCTTTAGAACATTAGCAATAAAGGGCTACAGTGATTCCTTCTTCCAAATCTGTAGTTGAATGAAAATAATGTTTTTACAGATTTTTGTTGCTGATTTTGTAAGTGATGCATCTCTTTAGGATTGGAAATTCATGTGCCTTTATGCTTCTTAATGTTGTTCTGGCAAAATGGAAAAAATAAAACTTGGCTTCATCCTTTGTGTTGAGCAGAGGAAAGCATATTTAAGTACCTAGAATAGTCATGCATAGCTTCATATAGTTCAATATTCTCTGATTTTGCTCATTGCTCTTCTTTGTCATGGTTTCCTCTGGTGTCGTTAGCTCCTTCACCAGCTCTTCTTTTCATGAATGACACATGTCCAATTTTTCTTTTCATTTGTGTGTGTTTCATGGGTGCCTGTCTTTCTTTTCTTTCTTTCTTTCTTTCTTTCTTTCTTTCTTTCTTTCTTTCTTTCTTTCTTTCTTTCTTTCATTTCTTACAAGGCAATATTTTGTGCTGCATAGAAACATAGGACAAATGTATTTCTAAGTTACATTTCAAAATGAGCTATTGTTTCCAGGTAAACCTTAAAATGGCAAATACCAGAAGTGGAGGAAAAGATGCAATGGGTGGATTAAATGAGATGTGGCCTCCACAGGGGGCATTTTCTTCATAGAAATCCCAGAAACCTCAATGAAATCATTACATAATTTACACAGGGTCATAAATAATCCATCTCAATCTTTTTCTTTATGAAGTCAGGTTTCATAAACCAAGCAATCTTCATGACCTACGTCCAGCATAAAATAGGCAAATGTATTTCAAGTTTAAAAAAATGACTTCCAGCCCTGCATTTAAATGAATATTTGCCAGTTTCTTTATTAAAGCTTAAGGACATTAGAAAGTACATACCTTGTGATCATTCATTAATGCACCATGCTACATGCCTGTTAAAATATTTTCAGCACTTAAAAATTGCCTCATGAGAATGGATGAAGCTTGCAAAGAAAGCCTGACTGTATTTTGAAAAGTGGTTTTACCATTCTGACTGAATTGTGCTACATAATTCTTACCCTTGATATAATTAGGAATAGATATCATTATTATAATTCTACTTTTGTTGTTGAAAAAATACAACAAAGGCGATAAAGAGGTAGTATTTTTTGCCTTGAATGATTCAGAGCCTGCAAAAGAAAACATTAAGTTCTGACCCAGAACTCTGCCACCCTATCATTCTACATTCCAAGGTTTATAAGTAATTTAAAACAGTAAAGAATTCAGATTTCCTTTCAGTGATGTATGAGTTTCTTGCATTAGCCAAGTTAGGAGTCCCAGATGTGTCTATAGACTGAGATTAGCCCTGTAGTGACCAGGCATGATCATCCCTAACTTCTCAGAGTGTTATTCCTTGGGTAAAGAGACATCCATCATGAGTGCAAACAGAGTTCAGTTCAATCTTCTAATACATGGAACTTGTCCCCCAATGTGAACATCTGGAAATCTTATCAAGGTCTACATAATCACCAGTATTTAAGCATAATCTGTGTGTAAGTGAATTCAGCTGAGAGGGAGTTTGCTTTTCAGATTTTGCCATCTGAAACCTTGGCATTACTGAGTATTCTTCTGTTAAGTACTATTGTTTATACAGAACAGTGTTACCAGGAGGTGGACAAGTGGCTCTACTAACCGTAGAACTTTACAATGAATATGGGTATACTTCTTGCCATAAAATTATACAGAGTATGCAGCATCACAGAATTACTCAGTAATTTTCAATGCTGTGAACCAAGTCTCTTGGACAAAGGAGTCTTTTAATTTTAGTGATACATATTCATTAGGAAAGGTGGGTTTCACAAAAGGGCATAGACTTTGTGTTTTTTGTTCATTAACAGCAAAGAATGCTCTGTTTATTTTCAATTATTTCAATTAATCTCAAAAAAGTATTGAGAGAAACATTAGAGCATAGACTTATAGATGGAAACCTTATATTCAATGGATGAATTTACCTGGAAAGGTGTTGGTGAAATTGAAAGCTATTTTGATCACTTCATGAGTTTTTCAAAGATTTGCTTTGGGGTCCAGCCCGCAGCTGCTCAGGTGCCCAGAAAGGTAGGCAGCAGGCACCAAAAAAGCAGCTTGGAGATGTGCACCGGCCCTCAGGCCAGCCGCTGCTGTGTGGTCAAGAATCACCATGCCACAGAGAAGCACCGACACAATAGGCCTGCCTGGAGACGTGCGTGAACCATCCTGACATGGAGAAACCTCTGAGAAAACATGCCACATGACGGGTCACTCTTGGCCCTGCCCTTGAGAGCCAGAAATGTCCAGAGTCAGCAGAGGAGCAGCTGCTGAACAAGGACTCAGAGAACACGAGAGTACTGACACCTGACAGCTCAGAGGTCGAGCTGACTGGGGACGTGAGAGCTGTTTGGGAGCTGGAAACCAGGAGAACCTTGTGCAATACCTGGTGAGACCCCTGGAGGCCATTCTTCCCCTAACTGTACAGGCTGCGGTGGAGGAGCTCATGGAGCTCTGGAGAGGTCTGCAATGAGACTTCATGGGTTTGATGGATGTCCAATATTCAGATTCTGAAGAACTGCCTTTAGGGAGAAGGTACATGTGTAGGTTACCTGCCTGGGACACTTCACACCTGATGGTGCTGAGACTGACTAGAGGGCTGAGGACTTCATCCACATGTTCCTGCCACCTGTGTTGATGGTTGCAGAGAGGTCACTAAGTGGTTGTGGGGTTCCAATGTGATGTGAGGCTGGAGAGAACACCCTTCTGCTTTCTTAGACAAGAGGCATTGATAAAGCATACTTCCCTAGATCCCAGTTCAGTAGAGGGACAAACTGTTCTTAAAGATAAGTTTATTACTCAGTCAGCCCCAGATAGTAGAAAAAAGCTACAAATAAAGGGCTTTTGTTCCAGATAGCTCACCTGAGATGTTAGTAAGAATTGCCTCCTCAGTATTTTATAGCCGTGAGGAGGAGGAGTCCAAGGAGAGAAAACAAAGAGATTGAGAAAAAACAGCTGCCTTTGTTGCAGCACTAAGAGAAACAGACCCTAAGTCTGATTCTTGGGACCCCAAGTAGAACTTGATGACTACATTCATCTGTTACCACTGTCAAAAGCCAGGCCGCCTCAAGAGGGACTGCCCTAAGAAGCCCCCTGGGCCATGCCCTGATTGTAATGGTGACCACTAGAGGTCGGACTACTCTCTGAAGTGAAGGCCCCAGAGCTCAGACCCCTCCTACCAGCTGGTCCAACAGGAATGAAGGGGCCCAGGGCATACTTTGCCTTCTCCCTCTGGCCAGACTGTTATTTCCAAGGAAGAGCCCTGTGTAATCATGACTATAGAGGAAAAAGTAAACAGCCTATTGCTGGACACCGGTGCTAGTCTCTCAGTCCTTCTTTTCAATCCTGGCCTTCCTTCCAGCCATCACACCTCAGTGAAAGGAGTCATTGATGAGGAGGTAATCCACTATTTTTCACAATCCTTAGGCTGTAACTACTTGTTAGATCTTTCTTGCATATCTCTGTTTTCCTGAGAAACCACTTTGAAGATACCAACATGTATTATAGCAGCCACCGATAATTTCCTACCAATCTGTCCATAACTCTGTAATGTTTGTATTGTTCCTATGCTATTTCATAAATGGATGTACGTTTATTACCATGTGTTTTCAACAACAACCATTGAGAATAGTCAATGATTATTTAATTGATCACTCATGTATAGCTTTATTTGTTTTCTCTAGAAACCACTTTGAAAAAACCAAAGTATAGTACAACAACCATTGATAATTTCCTACCATTTTTGTCTAACTCACTATTATTTGTCTGTTTTGTTTCCTGAGAAACTATCTTGAAGATACCAACAGGTAAAATAACAACAATTGATAATGTCCTACCACTTTGTCTGTATTTTGGTAAATCCTCCTATTACTATGTTATCCTTCTTTTACTCTTTAAAATAAAAAAAAGATTTGTTTCACAAACGTTTGTATATCAAGAGTTCACTAATAACATTTGTTGATTTTTTTTTTCTCTTTAACTGCTGAAGAGAATGATTGGAAAGCCAAGCTGAACTGAAGGAATCTTGTTCTTTACTCTCCTCTTGGTTTGTTTGTGAATTATTGTTGGTGAGCTCATCACACAGTTTGGAGGGATGCAGCAGATCATGTCATTATATAAGTCTCTTTCAAATCAGAACTACTTATAATTTACTTACAGTCTCATCCATTTTACCCCCAGATGGTCCTGGACCTTTCCTGAAACCTTAGAGTCTCTCAATAATGACAGGTGAAAATAAAAAGAAATGTCATTTTTAGAGGGTTGACTTTATATCCCACTATACTGATGAATTTTGATATTAAATCTACAAGATGTTGGTGGAGTTTTTAGGGTCTTCTATCATGTCACCTGCAAATAGTGATAATTTAACTTCTTCCATTCCTCTCTTCATTCTTTTTATTTTTTCTCTTGTCTAATTGCTATGGCTAATGTTTCCAGATCTATATTGAATAGAAGAGGTGATATGCACAGCCTTTGCTTTTTCCTGATTTTAGACAGAAGGTTTTTGACCATTTAATAGGATGTTAGTTGTTGGTTTGTCAGAGATGGCTTTTATCAGGTTGAGGTAAAGACCATCTATTCCAATTTTCTGTAGAGTTTTATCGTGAATGTGTATAGCATCTGGACTTTGTTAAATGCTTTTTCTGCAACTATTGAGATGATCATGTGATTTTTGTCTTTGATTCTATTGATATGGTGTATTACATTTATTGATTTGTGAATGTTGAACTATCCCTGCATCCCTGGGGTCCATCTGACTTGGTCATTTAGTATAATATTCTGATAATTTGTTGTATTCTGTTTGCCAGTGTCTTATTAAGGATTGTTGCAGCTATGTCCATTAGGCAAATTGGCCTGCAGTTTTCTTTTTTGGTTGCTTTCTTCTGTGGTTTTGGAATCAGGGTAACACTTGCTTCCAGGAATGACTTTGGGAGTATTTCTTCCCTTTCAATTTCACTGAAGAGCTTGAGAAGTAATGACATTGTGCTTCTCTCAGTTTCTTGTAGAATTCAACAGTGAATCCATCAGGACCTGGGCTTTTCTTTGTTGGTAAATTTTTAATTTACATTTTGAATTTCATTGGGTGATATCAGGTTTTTTAGAAATTTTATGTCTTTTTGATTAAGATTTGGCAATTCAATTGTGTCTAGGAATCTGTGTTTCCCCCTTATTAGTATATAAATTCTCATAGTAGGTAGTGATGATCTCCTGGATTTCTGTGAGATCTATTGTGATTTTCCCGTTTTTATTCCTAATTGCTTGACTTTGTGTTTTTGCTTTCCACTTTTTGATGAGGTTGGCTAATGATTTATTAATTTTATTTATTCTTTCAAAGAACTAATATTTCAATTCATTGATTCTTTGGAATATTTTCTTAGTCTCTATTGCATTAATTTCTACTCTTACCTCTATAATTTCTGCCTACATAATGAGATTTGGGTTTGATTTGTTCTTTTTGTTCTAGAATTTTGATGTTCAACATTAGGTTGCTGTCTTGGTTATTTTTTTCTTGTTGTTGGGACAAAATACCAGGCACCCAAAATTAAGGAAGGAAAAATTTAGTCAGCTCACAGTTTGTGGAGGTTTTGGTCCATAATCAGCTGGCTCCACAATATAAGGGAGGAAAAAATTCTTGTTGCCCCCTTTTTGCTTTCGCTGCTTTTGTTGTCTTGTGCCACCCTGAAGTGTTGCCTTTGTGCTATGCCACCCTGCCTTGGAGCCAGCTGGATTATATATATAATGTTCTGCCTTGGATTATAGACTGAAACCTTCACATACTGTATGCTAAATAAACTCTGACTTTACTTTTGAGCATCAGGTATTTTGTCCCAGCAATGAGTATACAAGACACTGATCTTTACTGGCAGGATTATTATCAGACTTCTGGTCATCTGAGCTCTGACCAGAGTCTCTGTACTGAAGAGCCTAAGGTGTTTCAGCTCTATTCTTTCATTAGACATCTCTAATCCTTTCCAAACTCTTTCCACAAGCCATTCCTTAAGGTTCTTGAACCACATGGTCAGTTATGATCAGGTTACAGCAATGGTCCCACTCTTGGTACCAAATTCTGTCATGGTTATTTTTCCCTCATTGTTGGATCAAAATACCTGGCACCCAAAATTAAGGAAGAAAAGGTTTATCTAGATAACAGTTTGAGAGATTTTGGCCCATAATTAGGTGGCTGCAAGGCAGGGTGACATGCACAGTGGCAACATTCCAAGGTGGTAGAAGACAGCAAAAATAACAGAGCACAATAGGGGGAAATAAGACTCTTTTTCTCCCTTATGTTGTGTATTGACTATTGGTCCCTGCCCACACCATCACTGTGCCCTCCTCTTCCACAAGCTGAGGATGTTTTCAAAGTTTACAAGTGTTTATCTTGGCCCTCTACTGAATCACTTAGTTGAACTTTTAAACTTCTCAAATTGATACAAAGAACAACATCGTAGAGCATAAAACATGTCTTTTTCACCCCAGGATGTAGTACTTAGTTAAACATCTAGACTCTTCATGTTGAAATAATATATTAACCATAACAGTTGTTTATTTGAGCTCAGTTTTTTTTCCTGATATATGAATTCTTTGCTATAAATTTCCCTTGTGGACTGCTTTCCTTGTGTCCCATAAGTTTTGGTATGTTGTATTGACAGAATTGTTTAATTGTATATACTGTTTAATTTCATCTTTAATTTCCTCTGTGACTCATTAGTTGTTCAGAAGAGTGTTGTTTAATTTCCATGTGTTAGTGTAGATTTTGTGATTTTCTTTGTCATTGATTTCTAGTTTCATTCAGCTATTTGTCAGATAGTATGCATGGGATGATTTCAATTACTGTATGTTTATTTAAATATTTTGTCAGCTAATATATGATCTATTTTGGAGAATATCCGATGTGCAGCTGAGAAGAATATATTCTGATGTATTTGTGTGGAACATTATGTAGACATCTACCTAGTCCATTTGTTCACAGGCTTGGATTGATTTTAATATTTGTTTATTGATTTTTGGTCCACCTGATCTATCTATTTGTGAGAGTGGGGTATTGAGTTCCCACAGGACACATATTTTATAAGATTATTTATAATAGTCACCCAAAGAATCATATACAGATAGAGTGCAGGGAATCTGTGCACACACTAAAGACCAATTAATCCAGCTGAGGGCCTGGATCCCATAATAGTGATCTGCATGAATTTAGCTGAAAACATACAGCCCGTAACAGTGTCTCCCATGAGTTGGATTGGAGGCGTAGAGCTCATGACAATACCTCATCCAGACCTATTTTATAGATCTGTGCTGGAAATGTGCAAAGATCAGTGGTGGAAGCTAGGAAGTCTGTGCCAGTGGAATGAAGGATCTGTACTAGGAGGATGAGGGATCTGCACTGGGGCCAGGAAGCAATGCTCAAAGTAAGAACCAGGACTCCCCCCAGAAGTATTATAGTCATCCTCAGAAACAGTGAGGTCCTGAGCTGCTCTGATGATGAGGAAAGCTGAGTTCCCACCAGGAAAGCCAATGTGACAAGCTTCTTCAGGAGACTGAGCAGTGCACCATCTTCCCCTCCAGAACCAGGAATTGATGCTCAAATTGAAGACCAGAGATCCCCAAAGTGAACTGTAGCCATTCTCAATGACAACAATGTGCCAAGCCTCTCTTCTGAGAAGAATAGCCAAATTCATCAGGAAGGCTGGCATGATAAGGTCCTCCAGCAGAATAGCCCAAGAAAAACAGCAGCTCTCTCACAGCTTCCTAAATAGCTTCTACCAGCTCCCAACAGCCTCCCTTCTCCTTCTCCAGGTCTGACTCTTATGCTGCTGGTAATAATCCTCGGGTGGGCCTCCCACACCCAGAAGCACACTGGTTCAGTCCAGCTGGGTGTCACAAGTTCACCTCCAGTTTTCAGTACACCAGAGTTCTCCACTATAATTGTGTTAGTGCTTATTTGCTTTTTCATGTCTGATAATGTTTGTTTTATGCAGCTGGTGAACCTATATTTGTTGCATAAATATTTATGATTGCTATCTCTTGGAGTTTTCCTTAAAAAGTATGCAGTGACCTTATTTGTCTCTTTTGATCAGTTTTGGCTTAAAGTTTGCATTGTCTGCAAGTAGAATAACTTCCCCTCCCTTTTTCTAGGTTCCTGTGTCATGGAGAATTGTTTCCTATCCTTTGATTTCTTTCTAGGTTAAATGTGTTTCTTGAATACAGCATATTGTTGGATCTTGCTTTTTTATTGATTTTACCAGTTTGTTTGTTTTTATTCATGAGTTGAGTCCATTTACATTGATGGCTATAACTGATATGTATTCACTTTTCTTTTTATGTTGTTTTCCTTTTGTTTGTTCCCTGTCTCTATCCTCTGTTTAATTGCTTACCATACCTGATGGCTTCTTTCTATTGGTGATCCTGTGTTTTTGGTCTTCATTATCTCTTTCTAGTATGTCCTTCATAGCATTTTGTAAACCTGGTTGGGAGTGATAAATTTCTTCATTTGTTCTTTGGCATGGAAGTATCTTATACCTCCAACAATTTAGAAAGATAGTTTTGCAGGGTACATCAATTTGCACTGAAGATTATTTTCCTTTAGGGCTTGAAATACCTCACTCCAAACCCTTCTTGGTTTGAGGCTTTGTGTTTAGAAGTCTGCTGAGATTCTGATGGGCTCTCCTTTATAGGTAAAAAGTTTTTATTTCTCCAGCTGCTTTAATATTTTGTTCTTGTGCTGCATTTGTGGTATCTTGATTATTATATGCCTTGGTATAGATTTGTTTTGGTTATGGCTATTTGGAGTTCCATATGCTTCGTTTATTTGTATGTCAAATTCTTTATCCGTGTTTGGAAAGTTTTCTGCCTATATTTCTGTAAAGAGTTTTTTTGTATGTATGTATATGCAGGATAGTCAACATGGCTGTTCTATTGTCTTGTATTTCTTTGCTGAAAGAAACTGTCAATGAGTCCTTGGTTGATAAGCATTGCATGTCTATATCTGTTTTCATGAGAAACCACTTTGAAGATATCAATATGTGATACAACAAGCATTGTTAACTCCCTACTACTTTGTTTGTAATTCCATACTGCCTGTACTGTTCCATTGTTATTTTGTAAAATGTTGTCTCTCTGTTAATATTTTCCTCCTTTTATTTTTACAAATAAAAAAAAAGAGTTTTTAATGGCTTTAGAGTTCTGTCCAGGGTTCTCACTGATTCAAATCAATCTTATGCTCTTCTTTGCTCCATCATGTAGGTGTTAGATTGATTTTTGATGGTCTCTTGCAATTTTTAAGATAACTTTCTTTTCCTACTTGCTAGTCACATTCCTGTCTTCTAGATCTGATATTCCATCCTTGCCTTCATTCAATCTGCTGTGTATACTTTCAGTGGAGTTGCTAATCTCCTGCATTTCTGTTTGGATCTAATTCCCTGATTCCTTTTTCTGTCCATGTTTGGCATTCATCATTTCCATTATTTTCTTGAGCACCTCTATTTGTTTACCTGTGTCTGCTTCAATGTCTTTTATTTTGGTAGCATTTCTTTTTGCACCTTAGAGATTATTTTTTATGGCTTTTTCCATTTATTTTTTTTCACTTCTACTACTATCATTTCAGAGAGTTCCATTTGTTGGCTTCAGATTTCCTCTATCTCTTTGTGGTCTGGACTTGTCCTGGGTGGGCTAGTCATTTGGGATTGCATTTTCTTTCTTCATCTTGCCATTTTCTATGTTCTGTTTTATTTTGTTTTGTGTACTGATGCTTGTAGATTTCTTATGTTGGATAACCTTATCACTGGTGTTGAGGCTTTCTTAGGAGGTGTCTGTTCCTCTGGATGTCTTCTAGAGGTAGGTGGTTATTGGTCTTTACACATATCCCAAGAGTCTATGTCCCCAGTATATTAAGACAGAGAAGTTGCTATCTATTTGACTTCTTTAGTACTGGACTATGGAGATGGTTGTGAACACTTACAATCTCAGTGTTGTCAAATGGGGGTGAAAACTGGTTATAGCATATATAACATTCTGGTTAAAGTAATTCAGTTGTCAATCACAGTAGACTCAAGTACAGCTTGGCTACTAGCAAACTGTGGCAACTATTATCATGGCCTCTATAAGCATAGCAGGAAGGTCTATAAAAACATAATATAATCCAATTTAAACCCAAAACTTGTATGCAATGACTTTCCACTTCATAAAGTGATTTTACCCTATTGTAGGGGGTTCAAGAGGGTAAGAGGTAAGTTGGAAAGATGAATGATGTTAAAGATAGTAGGAGCAAGGTTGAAGGGTCATTCAGGTTTTGGGTAATTGTAGGACACTGGAGAGAAGGATTGGAGAAGAAGACCTAGGAGTTTCACAGTGAAACAGAAAGATAAGAGGCAATGTTTACTAAAATAAAAATATTAAAAAGTCAAGCAAGATAGTTGACTAAAGTGAGGAAGAAGATGAGTAGAATAAAACAAAAAGAAAAGTTAGCAATCTAAATTTTGAATGAAGAGAAAAGAAGGAAGAAACAAAAAAGAGAAAGAAAAAACCAGTATACAAAAATATCCTCACTGAAAAACAACATACAGAAAGAAAAACAGAACAGTGAGAAAATGAGAAAAGAAAGGGAAAACCAACAAACAAGCAATAAAATAAATAAACAAAATGAAAAACACAAAGCTAATCCAGTTGAATACCAAGAGGGAAACCAATCAGACAGAGAAAATGAAAATAGTGAACATCCTCTAGTGTCTATCATTCTGTGGTAGGTCTGAGGTCTGAGTCAGATTCCAGGAATGTGTACTCTGGCCAAGACTGCAGGTGGATTTTTGCTAGTTTTGGGCCTGATCTTTGTCTGTAGATTTGATGTATATGATTAGTTTCCGTGGCTGGAGTTCTCCCCAGTTGTTTGGAAAAAAAAAAAAAAAAAGGAAAGGAAAGGAAAAGAAGAGAAAGTACAAGAAAGTACAAGAAAAGGGGGCAGCCCTACCCGCCAACTTTTATTTCTCCTGTCTTTGTCCCCACGTACAACACTGTTTCTCTTAAATTACCACCTATTGACTGGTATCGTTACTGTTGCATGAGGTATTTCCACATTTCTAGTTCCACCTGTCCATCATACAAGCCTTAGCCAGGGTCCTGCTGTGTCACTGGTGTTCCTGTAGGTCTCTGGACTTTGAGTCCCAGCAGTGGAGGCAGGAAAGGGAAGATCTTAAACTTCTCTAGTTAGCTGCACATCCTGGGTCAATAGAGGAAGGGATGAGCCAAACTCGCACTTCTAAGGACCTACCTAAATCACAGTGGTTATATACATTTTTAAGCACAATGCCTGATAATATTGAACACTGACAATGATAAATATAGTTATGCTATGCTATTGAGATTATCAGCATTTTAATTGAAATAAAATTTCTTGAATATCATTTTTACATTGTTATCTGAGTACTGAAGGAAATAAATGTAATCTAAATATATCTTTAGTAGTAGTATTCAAAATGGTATTTGATTTCAGTATTTATGTTTCTTGACCCTTGTGATCATTTTTGGTGGACATTAGCTTGAAAATTTCCAAGCAAGTCCATTTGGGAGGTGTTTTTTATTAATGTGTGTTTGTAGTAAAGAATGATTATATTTATCTTGGGGAGTCGGTTCAAGTACATAACACATGTTAATTCTTTGTTTGGCCCCTCTCCTCCCCTCTCCTCCCTCACTCCAAACCTTCCTCCCCTATTCATTTGCAAAGGCTCTATTTCCATTTTTTCCCTTCAACTGTTTCTTTAAAATCCCCTTTCCCTTCCTTCTTCCATCTTACCTCTATCTTTTGGTACCCTTGCCATTTGAAAAAAAAAAAAAAAATCTCCCTACTTTCTAATATTTATTTTTTATTTTGCTCCTTATTTGTACTTTGGTTTACTCATATAAGAGAAACAATGTTATATTTAAATTTTTGTAGGAAGCTAAAAAAAGAAAAGAAACAAAAAACAAAGAAATGAATTGCTTTTTATACACATGGAAACATTATTATTATTTGAGAGTATATTTCTCCAGATCAGGAAGTAGAATTATAATGAGAACCTCATTCAGTTCCTTGTGGGAGGAGAGATGACAGGGCCATCTCTGTGAGAGGGAAAGAAAAAGAAGCAGGGTGATGATCCCAGTAATGTCATCACTATCAATTAGGCCTATCTAGGTCCCATGAGATGGATGTGCATCTTTTTGTCTCTAAGCCGGTCACATGAAAACCATGTGTCAGAAGCAGGGATAACCTTAGCAAACACCTTGTTAAACTTTCTCCTTCCCAGAAAGTGTAGTGAATTGTTGTCTGTACAGTTGAGAATGGAGTGACCCCCAGTTTAACTTCTCTCAGAACTAGTTAAGTGTTGTTTCCATTCTGTGTGGATCTATCTGCCCTAGGCAGGTTAAGAGGAACTAGTTTGTGGAGGAAGTGTGGATCAATAAGAGAATTAACATAGTGTGGAACCAGGGGAATTTCCTTAATTTTTCTAAATTCTAGTTGCCTCAGTTGTGCTGAGTGAAGACAATTAAATTAGATACTGCCTCTATGGCATTAGTTAGATAGTGATGAAATTGACAAATATGGAGCTCATTCAGGGCCCACTCATTACTCTAATTGCTGTCCTAAATAAATATTTCACTTAATTTTTGTAACAATTTACATATTATAGATGGAATTATTGAAGTTTAAGAGGCAAAATAAATTGGCAAGTGTACACAGTTAAGAAGTGATGGAATGAGATTTTGCATATGTTCTGACTCTAAAACTGACATCCATAATTTCTATGAAATTTGCCTCATTAGTGTGTGTTCAAGATCACTCTCTTCTATAGGTGCCATTGGACAAGCTCTGAGGACATCTCTTTAAAGAGGGGATGGGGACTTCAACTCAGTCAGGACAGGTCCTTGACATCCTTTCAGAAAAGCATTTCAGGAGGCACCAGTGTGAGACTTGTGGGCTGCTTTATTGGGATTAGAAGGTAAGAGAAGGTAGGGAAGGGACCTCAGCTTGAGGAGGGAAGAGGGCAGAGTTCTGATGAAAAGGATCAGTCATGTCCATCGTCAAAGGACAAGATCAGTTTTTATCAATTTGTTGGGGTAGGCTGGGTTCAGTTGAGTATTACCTCAGTTCTGGTTCGGTAAAATGGCTTCAGAGACATTCTTATTGCTTAATCCCTTCTTCAAGAGATGATGCTCCTGGTTTTGGGAAGTCTAAATTTTGTGGAATCCAAGGTTACTGCAGGTTAGGGGCAATGACTGGTGACTTGAGGATATTCATAGGTAGTTGAGTATCTCTGTAAATCTCATATTTTGATGGCTGGGTCTTGAAGGAGGATGATATAAGCTATGCAAATTTAGGGCTAATTAACCATGTATTACCTAAGTGATTAAACTGTCTATATACAGAACAGATTGTTTTAAAAGGCAATACAGATTTTAACATCTCTCAGAAAAAAAACACAAATCAAACTCTTAATGAAGAACAAGTTAAGGACTGAGGAGTTTATTTGTCCTCTGTTTCAATGGTGGTTTTTGTCTGTTTCAAAGTTACAATGATAACCTTAAAGATAAAGGCAAGTGCTTCCTGGTAGGGACCTTTTCATTATCTGTGACACAGTCCAAACAAGATGAGTGTAGTCTCTTATAATCAAGCAGAAATGTTTTCCTGGTTATTTGGATTTCTGTATTAGTTTTTAACAATGACATAGTGGCAAAAAATAGTGGCGATAGATGAATGGATAGGACAAACTAGCAGGTTATAGTTCCCTGTTTCCAGAGAGAAGACAATGAAAGGCATTATTTGTGTATTTCTTACAGTTAAATCTACCATAACTCACTATGGTATTTGAAATTGGTCTAACTTCACAAATGAGGTCATTCGAACCCAGATAGTGCAGTTACTTGAACATAGTCATACATCAAAATGAATGTGAGAGGTGAAATGTAAATGTGTCTGTTGTCATTCATGTTCATGCTCTTTCCATATCATATTATGTTCCAGATATGCTTACTTTTGTCCTTTTACTCCTTGAGCTCATTGAAAACAGCACACATATTGCCAGTGCACACACACACCATTCTCACACATACTTACTGTGTCCATCACATCTACAGTAGTTCCTTGTGTGTTCTTGTTTATATGGGTTTAGTGAGAGGCCTACGATAAATCCTTTTCCTCTTACCTGTGAGAATTAGATTAATTCCCAGGACTTGATTGGACTGGAAAGATCCATCACGATGTGGAATCATTGTTCTCTCACTACATATTGTATTCACCTACACTGTGCTGTGGAGAAGATATGTGTAGCAAGAAAGCTGTTTCTCCTTGTAATAAAACACAGATGAGCATGCAGAAACTGATTAGGATCACTCGGCATTTATGCTTTAAGGCAAGCATCAAGTCTGCCCTTTGAACAGGTGTTACTTGTGAATCATGAGCAATTACATGAATGTACTGAATTCATACAGAGCCCAGTTGGTGTCCTCAAGAGGAAAATAAAAACTTCTGCATCAGGGTCCAGGGCCTACTTCAGGTTCTTTTCTGGATGCAAATTATCAGCCCAAGAATGAAAGAGCTGGTTTACATTTTGTATTGAGGCAGATGTTATTTTGTGTCCTGCTGTGTTTTATTTTTTTATTCATTCACTGATTCATTCATTCATTTCCTCAACACCCATTGAAATTATATTGCATGAGAACACTGGTAGGTGTTGGGCTTACCACACTGGCACAGGCAACTAATGCTTATACAAAGAGGTAACATTTGAGGTGCACTGATTTGCCACCATGTTTTCTGTTGTGACTAATGAAATGTACAATGTAATGCATAACTGTGCTCAGCACTGCTCTACCTCTTTGCATAATCAGAATTGTTCTAATGTGCTACAACACTCTGAGCATGGCAGAAGAGGACAACAAATTAACAAACATACTCCACCGATGATCAACCAGATTCTTACATACATCATGTAGTTCTAAAGGCCTATATTTTTGAGCCAATCAAACTGTTTAGCTCTTTTTACATTGCAGCCAATTTGATCAATATTCCTCATCTTATCTCTGAAATAAGAGTCAGAGCTTCATTTACTAGAAATCCAAATGCTGTTCAGACTGTGTTTGGTATTCACACCCTCACTGAGGTCATATGAGCAGCAGAAACCAAGCTCTGAAAAAGACCTATGTATATGTGCATCCTGGTCTACTGTGAGCTAGAAAATGATAAAGGTCCATTCTTAGGTACATTCTGGAAAGGAGGCAACAATGTACTTTTACACTGTACTGGGAGGATTAAATGAAATATTGCATATGAAGTTATGGCCATTCAAAAAATCAGTTTTCCACACCTCAAGCAACTGCTTCATTTCACATCATTAGGTTTTTTAAATTTAATTTGTTTTTGTTTTTGTTTTTATTTTTTGGGGGGTTAGGTAGTAAACCATGTTTGACAGTATGTGACTTGTGGTATAAAATCCTCCTGAACAGGGTTACATTTATTTTCCAGCCTCATGCATAGACAGCTGTGGTTATCCTTGTCCCAATATATTCTATAGATCTAACTTTGTATGAAAGACCTGGAATGATTGAGGCATTGGGTCATGGCCAATTTGTTCTTATATATTTTGCTTCTGTCTCAGTTCTTGCCTTCCATAATGGTGTAGACAGTTACTAAATGCTTGTTCAATTAATGGATATCTCAATCACAGGCCACTATAGCTATATGCCAAGTACTTCAATGAATTTATCTTTATGATGACATTTGAATCTCCTCACTGTCAGATTAGATTTTCTCTCTCACATTTCCTTCATTTCCAGAGGTGTTATCTTCTTAAAAAATAATAATTTAAGAAGACTTCATATGAAAATGCCATTTAAAACTTCTTGACTGTCTTGGGGTGTAGTCATTTTATTATATAACTAAAAGTGATACTATGAAATCTTACGGCTTGCTGAGAAAACCCATGAGGCTAATACTTGATTACAAAATTAAATCTACCACAATTGGAACAGAGCTTGTGTCAGCAGACTTTCTTTAATGAGAAAGTAATTTTAAGTGAAATGACTACATTATTTTGTCTACTGAAGGTCTAAATGTGCAACTATTACTTCATGCTTCATTCAGTCACATTAAATCCTTACTGTAAAGTGTCTTATTTGAACACAACACTTTTTTTTATTTAGTCAATTCCAAGTGCCAGTAAATAAACATTATTCCATTATTCACATTTTAGGTCTGAAAAAACTGAGTCGAATTAAAAGGAACATAGGTCAAAGAATCCTGTGAATACAAACAACTTTGTTATTAACTAATATAAAAGCTGGTGTAAAGTCTGAATACCTGTTATAAACATATTGTATTAATATTTACAGTGCTATAAAATGACTCAAAATGTTTCCTTGATTTAATCTATTTTTTGTTTTTTTATATCCTTGATTTAATGTAGATTAGAAATCATTTGGTAATCAGAAAGAGGCATTCAAAATTGATTTTTATGTGACAATTATTGTATAAGTGGAGAGAAGGAGTCACTATATAAGGATGTTAAACTGCAGCGTTTCCCCTTCCCATATTATAGAAATGAAGAATAGGAGAGACATAATTGATTAGTGGTGGTAATAGATATTGTAATGATACATGAGAGAGTATTATGGTGGTTGTTATGGTTCAGTGCATCCCCTAGAGTTGGTAGGTTGGAAGCTTAATGTCCAGTGCAAGAATATCAGAAGGAGGACCCTAACACTGAGTTATCTGGAGGCTGGGTGTTATAAAAGCAGGTTTCGGCCTCTCCTGTTCTCTTGCTCTTTCCCTTCTTGCTGCCCTAACTTCTGCCAAGGGTGATGCAGCATAGAGGCTTCCCAAGGTACTGGCACCACCCTCTTTGACTCTCCAGACTTCACTGCAGTAAACTAAATATGTTTCTGTCTCCTATGAATTACCAAGTGTCAAGTTAGCCATTATACCAACACCAAATGGGCTAAGACTGTAGTCTTAGGGCAGACACGTGATTATCAGCCTTTGTTCAGCCTTTTTTCCTTGGTGTGAAGTTCCTGAGAAAGGTCCACACACAAAGGCTTAAAAGTGGGACAGAGTAACTCTTTACTTCTTGGGACGTTGGTCCCTTGGTCTGGTAAATTGAGGAGGATCACAAGTTAAGCCTAAGGACTGCTTTTTTCCCCCAGGCTATTTAGAATTAAATAGCCCAGGAAGTCAGTAATGCAATACTAGCTTGCCTTTCTTTCACAAAGCCCAGACCAGAGCTTACTATCTTGCTTGCTGGTTGGGAACTATGCAGAACAATGGCCAGGTAAGGAAGCAGTATGGGAGACAGATCAAAAGGTGTCTTGCGGTGAACTGGCCTGCACTCAAGGAGGGGGTGGTAGGGATGATAATGGCAGCACAGGGAGAGAGATACATGCACAGTGACAAAAAGAGAGAGACGTAAAAGACAGACAGTGGAAAAGCAGGAATGAGAATGAGAGCAAACACACCCAGGTAGAATAAAAAAGAAAAAGAAGTCAGACTAGATATAATGACTTTAAAATAATTTCACTCAGTAGCCCAGCACCAAAAAGATGTTATTAAACCTGATTAACCGCAGTGAGTATCCTCTCTTTAGGAATGCGGTAAAGAAAAACCCACACAGAATTCTGCCTAAAGGCTAATGCCAGATCCTTTCACAGACATTCCTTGCCAGGCATGTGGAGAGTATTATCATTTGTTCCATTTATAGAAGAGTAAAATAAGGTTCAAAAAGTTTAGGAAAATTTCATAAAGTCAATAAATTATGAAGATTCTAGTATAAATTTGTCTGACAAAATTTTTCCTAAGCCATTTGGGGCAACAATTCCAGGCCCACCAGTAATTCATTGTGTGACCTCCACCAGCCCAGACGCTGAATACACGCTTGTTAAATGAATGAATGCCAACGTGAAAGTATCTGGTTTCTCAAATGAAGACAGATGATTAACCCTACTTATTAGCACTCCTCTAAAGCTTAAATTAGATGTTAAATGAATGATACTCAGTATTCCTCTTTGAGTTGACTGTCATCACTTATAAATGGGTGCTTCTAAAATGACTGCAATGCAAGCATTTAGTTCCCTAAGGATATAAAAAATATTTCTTAATGTGTTGTGCACATAATTATTTCAACTGCCTAATATAAAATAAGAATTAATAGATGAATAACCACACATGTAAACATAAAGAGTCATGAACTCCCACTCCCTTCTAGGCACAAGCTCCTGCGCAGTCACCTGCAAACAGACAATCATGAGCCCAGAAGAGGCGCTGCAGGTTCCCTGCATGCTCAGCCGATCGCGTTCATCTCAGTGCATGCGGTCAGTGTCGACCTAACTGAACCCTTTCTCTAAGACTTGGTTCTTTCACAAAAGGCTAATTTCTGTGGTGTTCAAATTATGCATGAATTTGTAGAGCTTCCACAGAACCATTACAAATATTTACGGTGTCATCAAGGCCTATCCACCCGACAGAGTATAGCAAATACCTAGTATTTTCCATGAACCCTTTCTTAGTAAACTAAGAATATACATTGGTTCTAAGAAGAATTGGAATTCAACTAAAATATTCTCTCTTTTTCATTTACTATAATTTGACTTCTTAAAAGACCTACTTTATCTTCACTTTTTTCTTACCTTTGCTCCACAAGACATTTCCATTTTCACAGCTGAAATTTGAGGAAACGCAGAAAAATTAACACATTTTATTTGGATCCAAATGATAACAGCACCAACAGAATTTAACTTAAGGTGCTAATCTGGTTTTCATTCCTTTTTAAAATCGGCATCATTATTCATTTATGTCATCCAAGGTGGGAGCACCACCTCTGAGAGCACATTCAGTCTGCAGACTTGGTAAGAAAACTTTACAAAGTGCAGTACTGATTCCCATATTTTATTCATGATTTTGACATTCCTAGTTATTATTTTAGTAACCTTTCATTCCAGGCAGTAATTTAATATATATGACACATTTGTCTGCTAATAGCATTAAAAATTGCCTTGTATGACCAGAGGTATTAGGCTGTTCTTGGTCAGAGATGCAATTGTATGTGCAGACTAATTCAAAAGGACTAAAACTATTTAAGGAGAGGGTGCTTAAACAAATTACATTTCTAAAATATGAATAGTAGGTATCAGAATTAAGCTCATTTTAAACATGCTAGTTCATAACCTCACTTTGGTATCATTTTAGATGGATATTAATTCATTTTATTAAGATAATTGCATCTTTCTTGCATATAAAACATTGAACTGTAATCACTGGACTAGAAGACCTATATTAGACACAGATATGCCAGTAATTATCAGTGTACCCTTAATTAATTTAATTAACTTCTTGGGGTCTTAGACTACAGGTGATGATTTGCATAAATTGATATGATGTGTTTAACAAGAACTGCTGAATGAATAAGTGTTACAATTTAAGATCCACCATGCTGCAAAAATTCTATTTGGCAACTATCCAAACTTATAGAAACTTTCTTACTTTCTCTTTCTTCCTATTCTAATTCTTTTACTTCAGGACACCATTGTTTCACTCAAAAGATTTTATCAAATATTGTTTAAATGTTTTCAAATTGCCTCTGATATTGCTCCTTTGTTAATGTCATCTTCAAAACACAATGCGGGTGATCTTTTTGAAACACAGGCCTCTGATTCATGGTTGTGTCTGGGGATTCTCTGTTGCCCTTCCTAGAATGTGCAGTTTCTTTGCCGTGGACTCTAGCGTACAATGGACTCCAGTTTGCTTTTCTAACTTTAGGAGCTTCACTACTTCTTTTCATTTTGAACATTTTGGCTTCTAGCATATCCTAGGGTGTGTTCTTTTATCTCTGCATCTTTGCGGAAAGACAGTTCTTTTGCTTAAAACTAGTATGTCCTCCATGACCAACTGGCTCTTCTACTCGTGTTTCAAGTTGTATTTTACAAGTTACTCTCACTAAAAGGCCTTTGCTGATATCCTGAATGTGGTGCTTGGTCTCCCTCCTTGGTGTTCTTATGACAAGCTGTTCCTCACCCATTTCAGCAGGTTTTACACTGTGTTATAGTGATCTAGTTCTTTGTCTGTAATTGTCTCCAGGTTTTGAGTTTTACTGAGAGAGAGTAACTATATCTGCCATCATCACTTTTGAATCATCAGTCCCTGGCAAAGTCTCTGCTCCCTCTCTCTCTCTCTCTCTCTCTCTCTATATATATATATATATATATATATATATATATGTTTAATAAATATTTGTGAAATTGATTGATATATGTGATAATCAGAGTATGATGTTAGTATACTCACTCTTTTCCTATAGACTGTAAAGGTAAATTTTTTCTCTGTACTGTTTCAATTTCTATCTGATATAAAATGTATTTTATATCCACAAAGAAATGAATAATGTATTTATTTTAGAATACATGTGTGTACTTTATTTACTCAATAGAAAGAAAAAGAGAAAGGAGAAATATTTAAGTATTCAGAAATGGTAACAAATGAATGATTTCTTTCTTACTATTTACCATGTAAGCACATTAGACTAAAAGTGATATGTCCTTGGTTGTCTTCACATAAATTGAATAAATTGTATTAATAAGCTGTCTAGAGTGTCCAGTGGCAAAATATTTCCAATAATGAACTAGAGACAGTAGCATCAATGAGGAAAGATATTTAGAAAAAAAAAATAAAGCTGACATTAAAGCAAAACTTAATTCTCCTTTGTTTAGCATGTCCAAAGAAGAAACTAAATGCCAATTGTTTCAGATGGCACATGCAGATTGTTTAATAGGTGGTTCATTACATGGTATCAAAATCCACATGATAATAGGTATGAAATAGTATTGAAATTTTATTTCAATATTGTAAGCTGTGTTTCCTTTCCATAGATATGTCCTGAGGAGTTGGTGCTGTGCATTAATATTTTGAAAATAGTGTCAAAAGGATGGGCTGAGTTGGCTGTAGGAGTCTGATAAAGAAATCAAAGATTTCCATAATTTCTGATCTTACTAACTAAATAGATGGCATTCTTATCAACAAGGTGAGAGAAGATTAAAGATAAAATATATTTTGGGGTAAAGGTCAGAAAAAATCAGCTATACACGTTAAGTTTGAGATTTTTACTAGATATGCAAGTGGAGATTTGAGAGCATAGGGGATAGATGAATTTGGAATTTGGGAAAGAAGTCCGTATTACAGGTGTAAGTTTGATACTCATTTGCATACAAATCTCTAAGCCTAAGTGAGATCACCAAGCCAGTAAACACGGATACAGAGCGGAAGAGGAACAGCGGCGGAGCCGTGAAGCATCATGGTGACTTTGAAGAGAACCGGAAATAGCGGACCAAGTCTACAAGTGGAGCGATTCTGAGGGAGACTGGGAGGAAAGGAATTGCAGACTGAGCCAAAACTCTCTAAAATCCATACATCACATATTCGAGAACGTTTCTGAGCCTGTTAAGAATGATCCTTTTCTTATTTCCAACCACTTTTCCCTGAACAACAAAAAATTCCTAGAAATGAACAAACAAGGTTACTGCGCAGCCATAAAGAAACACATGGACTTTCACGATTGCTGGGTACTGCAGCCCACCGGTAAGCTTGCCGATTATGAGGTCTTACTTTAAATGAGATATGACATCACTGTATCCGCAGGAAAAAATAGCAAATGTTTTAATAAAGATTCTCATTTCCCTAGTTTATTTCCATTGAAATGAAGTACTTTGTTCCAACAACTGTGCTGTTTTGTTAGTTCATCAATTTTAATGCTCTATATATTAAATAAAAGGTTATTCTTTGCTTCTTGTACCCTTAGAACATAAAAAGGGCTCTTACAGGAACGGAAAACCACTGTGAGATGTCTTTAGTGTTGTAGCAGTTCTGAAATAGGCACACTTTTTTATTTTCATAGCTGTGTGCCATGATTACAAAGTTAAAGGGTTACATTTGACCCAGAACTGAGACTTCACCCTTTGATTAGTCTTATAGGTAATGTAGTTCTACTTAGCTGCCCAGGGTGAGCACTCTGGAGTTAGTCTGCAGCTCTCATTTACATTGTACAGGCTCCTTCAAACTGAGCAAAATCCCTGAGTGTCTCTGTCAGTGTTAATGAGTTCTCGTACCCGACGTTCTTAATGATCTATCCTGTTCCTTCTACTCCTTGCTAGAATGGGACCTCGGTTTCTTCATTTTTAAGGAAAGAATCTCTGTAAGAAAATAGAAATATTAAATCTTTTCCATCAGCACCATTCTTATCTTAATTAAAAGTCAAAGAATTTAAGGTGTCTCTATTAAAGACCTTATTACAGGAATTGGTTTATCTTTTTATCAAGGTTTCTTTTCAATGAAATTCATAATATAAAAGAACATGGGTACATACATCTGTCAGGATATATTACAAAAGCGATATGATTTAGTGTGTGAAAATACTATCAAAATATAGACAAGGTACCATTTCTTTGTAACACATCTGAACCTGTAATTAAAACAAGACAAGGAGTTGCCAGATTAACAAGTGGCCTGTGGGAATGCCTGGCAACAAGACCAGCAGATGGCATGAACCACCTCTGAGAGGTCCACAGGAGTGTTTGTGCTTGAGTGATGTGTGGCTGAAATATTGAATGTGTAGGATGAATTTTAGCTGTGAGATTTATTATTTTATTGCTAGGTTAATACTGAATAAGATTCATCAGGTTGAGACTTGTACTGACACTTTTCATGAAATTTTATTTTTTCTCCACCATTAGCTATCGGACATTTCCTTAATAGGACACTAGTCAATTGTGAACATTGATTAATAATAAATGTAGATTTCATAAGAGCTATCCATCAGACAGATGAAATGACAATGCCTGAGACTTGAGAGTGAGAGCTTACTTGGCATTTGCCATAAGGATGCCATCTTCTTTGTCACAATCCAGCTGGCATTTGCTACTTTTTTTTGCTGTTAAGTTTCATCATGCCAGTATTGCTCCATGCCTCTGCAACCACAACTATATTTATAATTGAAATAAAGAATGCGGGATGACACATTTTTAACACTCGTAGCTCAGCTCCAATGAGCAAAACTTCAGATATGGTGATGTGTTAGTGAGATCCAGGCTTTTCCATGGACCAGCTAGCCGGAGCTCTTCAAGGGTAGGTTCCCTCATAGTAGAGCTGATCATTTCTATGGCCTGACTCTGTGCCTAACATGCACACAACTTATCGCATCTCCTTCATAGTCAGAGAGCATGGGAATACAATTTCACGGTAGTAAAAATTTTTTGAGACAGGGTCTCCCGGTGTTGCCCAGGCTGGTCATGAACTCACAGAGACTATTCGTGCCTCAGCCTTTTGAATGCTGGGATGACAGTCATGTGCCACCACTGTCAGCTAATGCAGTAAAACTTGTGTTATATATACTACAAAAAAAAATTGTTATATATACCACAAAAAATTGTGTTATATATACTACAAAGCTAGTGATAAATAAGGAAAGAGATTTCCAGGGAGTATATTATTTAAAATAAAGTTTTTTGAGCTTTCTTGGGGAAAGAGCCAGTCAATGTGAGTGACCTAGAATATGATGTTTACCTCTGGTTTAAAATTCACAGTATAATTATTATATAGTTTTCTATGTTGATATTTACTCCACAGTGGTTTTGATAGCTGATAGTTTAATTGAATTTCTGTGTACCTGAAATAGATGGGATACACTAACTCCTCCAGCAATGTGGAGATGTTAGTCACAGTAACTGAGTGGCTAGATCGTCCTCATTGTTCACTCCTGTGTTTCAGAGATATCACCAATTTACCGACTGACTCATTCAACCACAAACATTGGAATTAACCAGAGCAGTTGTGTATTTAATTCTAAGTGGCCACCAAAAGAGTTTTTGATACATGCCAAAGTGTGACCTAAACCGCTTTAAAAAATTGTAAGGGATGGGTAATTAGACTATGCTTTTCATTGTACTATGATCTTTTAAAATAATTTCAGTGTGCCAAAAATTAGTTTGCTCTTTCTCTTGATTAATGTCAAAGCATACTGTGTTTATTTTTGTTTCAGTGAGTGAAATTTTGGGGGAAAACAGATGCATGGATCATGAGGAACTAAAATAACATTGCTGATAATTATAATATACAAAACACCTAGAACTTACAGTAATTACATACAAACTTATAAATAATGGAAGAGGCTTAATCATGTTGACCTTGCTCAATCATAAATGACAAGACTGCCTTGAACTTTTTCTAATTGTCTGCTTATTATGCAGGAACTTTTAAATCCCTTCTACTCATGCACGTATGTGAGAGGCTGAAAGGATCCTCTGGCATTGGATTTCTTTTTGAAAAATTATTCTTCATTTCTACCTTGCTCCTTGTTGTCTCTGTTTTGGTGCATTTATCTCATACTGCACTCTCCACTTTATTGATACAGGTGATTCTCCAAGTGTGACTTGAGGAGCTCCTCAGGCTGAGGAGCTGAGGGGCTGAGGAGCTCCCACGTTTACCATGCAGAGACTTACTCAGAGCTCTCCTTCTTTAAACACTGCATACATGAAGTGCAGAATTTGCAATAGAAATAGCCACTGCTGGATAGGCAATTATGTGAATGATCCCTGCCTCCTGACTCTGTTCAGCAATGCCTTTTGGCAAAAAGGATGTATAACTGATATAAGGATGATATACACTTTATGGAACAGAGTACTTGGGTTTAGGGAACATAATGTAATATTAAAAGGATAACAAAATCACACTGTATTATTTATATCATAATAATAAATTTATGAAGAGAGCAGAATATCTATATATACATACACGGAATGATGGTATTACCCATCTCAAGCCACAAGCTTGGAAAATCTGACCAGCTCATGAGGAAGACAGGACTAAAATATACCAGATTGGGATTTTTTTCTTAAAATTGTATGTACAGTGTGATAGTGTGAACATACCTACGTGTGTGTGTATGCATATACTAAACCCTAGAGATTTAAAGAAGGACTTAGATACACTAAAATATTAATAGTGAGTATTTTTTGGAGAGACATAAAACAAGAAGTATTTAAATATTCTTGGTATTTTAAAGTCTCTTAATATTATTGTTAGAATTATTCCCAAACTTAAAATTACATGGGATAAAAACCATGGCAACATAACCATTATTGTTTACATATAGAGCATATTCATATGTGTAGGTAATTTGAACTGAATTCCAGTGTGTTCATTTTGTTCCAATAGCATAGGTGCTAGCAGCCAGAAACTATTTGTTCTGCTTCACACAGCCTTGCTCTGGGGCGGAGTCACTAATAACTAATTATGAAACTATCGTTTGCCTTCTGCGTGCATCACACTATGGGGTGAACAGTAACGAAAGCAATGGCACAATTATCATAACAGATTGCTGCTCTGGTGCTCATGGGCAGCATTTTTCATCCATGTGACTGGTACATGAATAAATAATAGACACAGACATATTGGTTTTTGCTCTCTGTGACTTTGTTGCGAGCTTGCTACTCTTATCAGTGGAACAAATTGATAAGTACCTGGAACAGAAGCCGAAAATGAACAATGAAAGCGGGATCCCTATTAGTTTTACCTGCTATTCCTGCTGGCTCACAAGGTTTGCCCTGTAAAGATTCCCTGGACTTATTGCTAGCCACTGAAGAAATATTTCTGGTTAACAGCAAAATTCATCAATAAGCAAATGGAAAACAAATCAGCTTAGCAATAAAGTTGAAAAATAATCACAGCCTGGTAGAGGAAACCTGCAAGGTGACTTTATAGGAAGAGTGATAGCAAAATTGCTGGGATGTGACTTGAATTTACACTGCAAATGACTGCCATGGGGCCATACTACGAATGCCAAATGACAGTGATATGATTGCTCTGCAAAAAACATATTTGTACTTTCCAGCTCCAGACAAAAATGCCAAGAGCTTTCAGCAGACCTCAGTGTATTTGTCAGGTGATTTTTTCTGGGTGCAAGAGTGTTCTTGTCCTTTGTGGATTCACAGTGTATAAACAGACAGTATAACTTCATCTTATTCCTGAGGGCTTCTGAGCATTTGATGAAGATGGTGGGAAAAAAGTTAAATGTTTATATATTATTTTGGGTGCTAGTCATGGTGTTCTTGCTTTTAATACACTACCTTTTAAATTTTTGCTTGCCTTATATTAATGCTTTTGCATAGTTTGGTAAACTGACCACAAGTCCCAATGAGCTTTGCATCATACAGTTGTCTTATTGTCTAAGGACTGACTTCCTGTATATGTATATATTTTATTATTGCTGGATTGATAAGCCTGACCTTCTAGATCTCCTTCTTGGTTCTTACATTTCCTGTAATTTCCCATTGCTGTATTTAATACTCTCAAACTATATATGATAATAATACAAATGATTTTCAGCTGCTTCCTATGTGCGAGGTTCTATTTATGTACTTCTATGTGGGTACATACTATTTGTCTGTGAACAAAGTCTTTCAGGCAGAGACTACAGGAGTACCAGGAGACAAGGAATTTGGGTATATTAGTGTTGCAAAGGAGAATGCACATCCTGGGTGACTTTGGGGCCTCTCAGTAATAGGAGGTTACAAATAGTCTAACAAAGGTTTTAGGCTTTAATTGAGCAATCTTTGTGAAAGCCTAAGGAGGAAGGTAGCTGCTTTACATTGGATGTTAAAAAAAATCCGGGACATTTTATGATCAAGTGTCTCATTAAATCTTATCTACAGAGAATAGAAATTAGGATAGAGCTGTAATCACTTAAGAGGTGGCTGTCACTCAGCAAAAAAGGGGTTTGCCACATTATGTCTGCACAGTAAGCTTTTTTAATCAGTTATTAAACACAAGTAGTATGTGATTTTATTTTGTCTTACTTTATCATGGCATTAGAGTAATGTTATTTGATGTTAGTGCTCTGTGAAAATGTCCTGCGGGAAAATAACTTGGCTTGGTACTGAGTGCCAAGTCGTCTTCCAAATGTCCAGGGTAACTCTTTTATCTATCTATCTGGCTATCTACTAACATCTAACTATACTCATTCAATAACTGCAATACCTGAGGGATATATATATATTATAACTGCTCCCATTTTATAGATAATTAACCTGAGGAACAGAGAGAATCACTTGCCCAAGTTTTGAACTAATCAATGAGATACCTGGAATTCAAGCTCAGGGGGATCCATAATCCATGCTATTTATCACTGCATTAACTTAACTGGCGGCAAACTAACCTAGTGAGCAATCCATTCTTGCATCACGTATAGCAGAGACCTTTTAGTAATGGCCTTCTGTGTTGCCTCAGTGAAGGAATGGTGACAGATAGAGTTGGGAGGAAAGCATTGCTGTCAAGGCAGAGTGAGATGGAGACCGACTGTTTTGTAAGAGAGAAGTGTAAAGGAATCAAATTGACATTTTGAAGATATCTACCTGATATACACTCTGATCCTTATGGACTGAGCAATTTATACAGTAGAAGCACTAGAGATCCAGAGAGGGAACTTGATAGCCTGTCTTTGTAGCCTGTTAGGAGAGGAGAATTTGGGCACAGGAAGAAAGATGCTCCCAAGGTCTGGGTTCATCACTCTGGCTGTGCAAAAAAGAGGTGGAATATAAAGACAGCATGGAAAGTGGGACAGGGAGAAGAGTACAAGGCAAGGAAGAGGAAAAGCGAACCCTGGTATTGCCTTACAATCTTAGGCTTTTAAGAGAAGGAGATGCCCTGCATGTGATGGTTAACAGTGGTAGCAGCTTGAATAGGAAACACCTATCTGACTCATTTAGCCTTGTTCTGTGTGTGGATGATTGATTTCCTAAAAAGGGAAGACCCACCTTGGGAGTAGGTAGCATCAGTCAATAGGCTTGTAGTCTGGATGGAATAAAAAGGAGAGAAGAAAGATGCCTCACTTCTGCTTCTTTGCAAAACCTCTGAACTTCGCCACTGCCTTTGGATGTCCACCTACAGGCTTCCAGCACAGACTGGTTGACTTCCTGATGTAGACTAGCATGGGAATCTGTAGTGAGCGCCAGACCTTCAACTATTCACTGGATCCTTCAAACCTCCAATGCACAGATGGCCCTTTTGCATTCTTTGGAACCTGACTTGGCTGGCAGCCCTTGTAAAACTATCTTGTAAATCCTTTATGTATCATCTCTCTCTCTCTCTCTCCCTAATTAAATCTGTTACTCTAGTTCACCCTACACCACAGCACAAAAGCGGGAAAGAGAGATGACCAAGATACCTTTTGCGTTCTGTTATTGCTTTGGACTGGGAATGTCTGGCCAATAGAAGCTGATTGCTGTGCTCCTCTATGAGACTCTTCCTACTAGGAACAAGGTGTGTCTGAATTGTGGGTGTGTCTGAATTGTGGGACAGCAGGAAGGGATGCTGTGAGGACCTCTAAGTCTTGGTGGAAGCAAACAACAGGAAAAATAACAATATTGCATTGATGATGCATGTCTTTTTTTTTATTATCTAAAATGTAAAACAAGGCAAAACTTTTTTTATATATATCAGAATGTCCAGTTTACCGAATCAAATAAAATGAGAAGTTAAAACTGGAAGATACAACCAAAATGCTAATTAAATTGAATAGTATCACAGAGCCCGTGTCAGTAACTTTGGGTTTATTTTATTTTCAATCTGTTTTTTCTTCATTCATTATATGTATCTTACAAGTTGACCGTGTTTCAGGCACAGTTCCAGGAGTGGGGACACAATGATTAATGAGACAGCCAGGCTCTCTGCTGCTTGCAAAGTGGGCCTCAGACACTAGGTCATACTATGGATTCAAAGGCAGTAAGCCTCAGAATCTTAAATGCATTCTGAGAGCATATATAAATTTAAGTTTTAAAGTATTATATTTTCACAAATCAGTCTGCGATGTAGTAGTCAGTTTATCTACTTGAAAGAAAAGTAGTTTGAGTTTTGAGTTACTGCCTTTCCACACTGAGTCATTTATGCTTCTTACTTCTTCAGGAAACTCACAAAAGCCAGCTCTCTAGGGCTGACCTTGGATTCCTGCATGATTAGGTAGATTGGATTCACATGTTCTCATCTTTCTCTGCCATTGCTTTCTGCCTCCTTTTTTATGACTTAGGAGCTGAAATCTCATTTGAGTTAAAGCTTGATCAGGTGTGCGGTGGAGTGCAGTTGCTCAATAAATGAAAATAGGATACTGTCCGAGTGAAGCAGCCTCTGAACCCAGGTGAACAGCACTTCCTAAGTGCTGCTGCCTACCACTGCTCTTTTTCTCCTTCCTTCTGAACTCTCACCAGGGAGAATGGATTAGCTGACAGGTCCCAACCTTTCCCACCCGAATTGAGTCTTCTAAATGGTCACATAAAGAAATTCCCCCAAGCTTCCAGAAATGGTCAATAATCCTAGTCACAAAGACGCATTCAGGGATTTTGTTTCCCAGCCTAAAGAGAGTAGGGGGAGAAATCGCACTGATACTATCGCTCTTTTCGCTTTAATTTCTCATTAGAGAGATATTTCAAAAAGTCTGAGAAAAGCTTTTAATAGCCTGACATCTTGTGAATACAAGCTATTGTGCTACTAAAGTGTCTATTCATGTCAGAAAACACAAGGTCTGGGTTCATTTGTCCTGTTGATCCACTTTAGATATCTTTTTATTGTCTCGAAGAAACCTTTCATCACAGACCTCTTACCTCCCCTTCCTCTGCTGAGTAGATGCAGAGATGTTAAAGTGTGGCTCATTTTTTGATAAAAATGGGTTACTTGGCTCATTTTAACTTGTTGTCCTTTGTAAATTGACAGTTACCTATGAGATTGCTATGTGTGAAATGCTGAAGGACACCACCTCCTTGGGTTGGACTGTCAGACATCTGAGAATGAATCTATAGCCACAGTAAAACAAAGCTTGTTAAGTACAAAACACAAAACCTCACTGCAACAAAAAGAACAGAGGAAAAAGGGCAAAGCAAACTTAATAAAAATAATAAAAGGCAATTTTTGTTCTGCTTCTCAGGCAAAAGTCTTTGGAAATCTTATGCAATTCATATTGTAAACTTGAATCTGTTTTAAAATATAAAATTAAACATCTTATAGTATCTGAGATGGTAACTGAGAAGTGTATGGAGTAAGTCAGGGCAGCAAAACTTTGGGAAGTCAGCAAGTTGTCAGGCATTCATGAAACTAACTTCTGTGGCTCTGTTTGTAGTCAGCAAAGAAAGTGTCTTCTATCTTTGTTTTTATTGAATTTTAATGGGTCATCATGTTTTGATGGGAGATGAAAATGAAGCACTATTTATTTGAATTGTCACAGGGTACCACAGGCATATCAATGTGGTATAGTTCCTTCTTTTCTATCATTGAAGCATCTTGTCTTTCACCTGATCAAAATTCCAAATTAGGGTTTCAGATTTCATTACATCAGCTATAATTCCATAAGCAGAATGTGAACGGCACTTATGCATAGGCTCTTATGAATTCTGCGGGTCGAAGATTTTTCGGGTGAATATTTATGTGCTCCTTCCAAATATCAAACTGAATCACTATCATTCTTAGTGATTTACTTTTTGTTTTTGTTTCTAGGTTGTTTGTTCATTTGTGTTTTGAGACAAGGCTTCACTTTTTACACAGGCTGGAACTGTATCTCCTCAGCTTGAGCAGCCTCCTACCTTGGAAGGCTAGAACTACAAGCATGCCCTGCCAGTGCGCTGTTTTGAAATGTTTAATGCATCATGACTTACATTATGTTTACTTTTCTTATTGTAGACTTTTTCATAGCTTCATTTTCAGGTGTTAGTTGCATAGTTGTTGCTGCTAAGTGACTTATGAAAGGGAAAACCGAGTGAATACTTGAGTGCAGAAATAAGGGGAGAGCAAGGTTTTTAGTCTTTGAGTTTCTCACTCCAGTGTAGTTGAAGTCACATCTTAAGCAGATGTGAGCAACCTACATTAACCTATTTTCAGGCATTCCTAAAAGAGATAATGAAGCTTTTTGTACATATCAGGCATTCCATAAAGGCGGGCTGTTCTTCCACAGTGCCTGAAGCCCTGCCAGCATTATCAGCACTCCTTCTTCCTCCAGGATTCTACCTCCATAAGCTACCTTTGCCAGAACTTCAGCAAAATGACACCAGAATTTCTTGTGTGGTCTTTATAATGTTTAAATTCTTTTCTTTAGAACAAAAATTCTAAATCCACCCCCTACCCCCACCCCACCCTCTGGAGTACTGACTGAAGGCAGGGCCTTCATATTGAGCTACATCTTTAGACTTTAAATTTTTTTTGTTTTAATCTCAAAATAGGATCTTACCAAATCACCTAGGCTGGGCCATGCTGGGCTTGAAGTTGCCATCCTATTGCCTCAGCCTCCTATAGTACTGATATGTTTTGGGGCTTATTTTGCAAGAAGAACAATATATACAACACATGACACATATTTTATATGATTATTTATAATAATCACCCAAATAACAATATACAAAAGAGTGCAGGAAATCTGTCCACACACCAAGACCAGGAATCCAGCTGAGGGCCTGCATCCCACAATAATGTCCTACATGAGTCCAGCTGAGGACCTAGAGCTCATAACCATACCTTCCACAAGTCCACCTGGAGGCCCAGAGCCCATAACAGTATCTCATGCAGGCCTGTTTGACAGATCTGCACTGGGAAGGCCCAGAGGTCAGTGGTGGAATCTACAAAGTCTGTGCCAGTGGGATGGTGGACCTGTGCTAGCAGGCTGAGGGATCTGCACCAGAGACAGGAAGTGATGCTAGAAAAACCAGAGCTCCCCAGAAAGGCACCACAGCCATCCTCAGCAACAGTGAGGTCCCAAGCTCCTCCAATGATCAAGATGGCTGAGTTCCCATCAGGGAAGCCAATGCAG
The DNA here is from genome assembly GCF_000276665.1 of Chinchilla lanigera. Classification (NCBI taxonomy): domain Eukaryota; kingdom Metazoa; phylum Chordata; class Mammalia; order Rodentia; family Chinchillidae; genus Chinchilla; species Chinchilla lanigera. The sequence goes on from NW_004955414.1 coordinate 2,277,932, forward strand.
CAAATTTCTCCTGGAGACGGGCAGTGCACCATCTTCCCCTCTGGAGTCAGGAAGCGATGCTCAAAGTGAGGACCAGAGCTCCTCCAAAGTGAACTAAAGCCATTCTTAGTGCCAATGATGTCCTGAGCTCCTCAAAGGCTGAAAACAATCAAGTTCATCAGGAAAGCCAGCATGACGAGCTCCTCCAAAACAACCAACAGCGCCTTACAGCTCCTACCAACTTCCAACAGCCTCTCTCAGGTCCCAACATCTCCTTTAATTCCCCAAAGCCTAACTTTTCTTCTCCAGTTCTGCCTCTTATGCTGCTGGCAACAGTCCTCAGGTGGGCCTCTCACACTCAGCACCATGCTTATTCAGTTCAGCTGGGGGTTATAAGTTGACCACCAGTTATCAATCCACTGTAAGTACTGAGATTACAGGTGTGTGTGACCACTCTTGTCCCTTTCATTTTGAAAAACAAATTGTACATGTTTATGGTATGTTTCAATATGTTTTGATGTATGCATCTATTGTGAAATGATTGCCACAACCAAACTATTTAACATTTTATTGCTTCACGTAGTTGTTTCATTTTTCTTTGTTTGATGTTGGGGGAGTCTATAAGACCCACTTTCTTGGTAAATTTCAAGAATTATTATTAACTATATTTACCATGCTATATGTTATAATATAAACAAAAATTAATTTAAAATAGATGAAAAACTTAAACATAAGACTTAAAATTATGAAAGTCTTGTAAGTGTATGAACTGACTCACCAAATCGAAAGAGCATTTATGGAACCACGCTTAGAGGGATGTGGAAACAGGGAAGCCCTTGGAAAACCCATGTAGTAAGAGCATATTACCATCTTATCGGATCACACCACCAGATCAGCTCTAAACATCTTTTCAGTCCTTTTCACAAGTACACTGAATATCTCATTGGTCAAGCTTGAACCACAAACCACTCATTCCCCTAAGAGAGCAATGATGTCCTTATTTATGGCCCACCAATACTGTGTGAAGTTGAAGAGTCAGTTTTATCAAATGAAAGAACAAGTGCTCCTTTCAGGGGAAGGAAACTGCTATGCAGCAAACAAAGGAATATCCATGAAGAGGCCATAATCTGTGACTTTGCAACTAGGGGGAAACTGAGGTCCAAGTGTTAGACTCCAATGCAACCTAGAGTGAAAAAGCGAATACTGAAGTCATCATTTCTTTTTCTAAATTATATGCATTTGTCAATCTCCTTGGGCTACACTACAAAGCTATTGCTTTGAAAAAGGAAAACTTGTTTCTCACTAAAGGTCAGTCTACCATCTTTAATTGTGTTTTACTGTCCAGCCTCAGGTTTATGGCTGTATTTGTTGAACCTTGATGATGACTTCCAAGTGTATATTTGCAATCTGAAACTCTGCAACGTTGCTTGATGGCATCATTTCTCTCTCTCTGTGTCTCTCTGTCTCTGTGTCTCTGTCTCTCTGTCTCTCTGTATCTCTCTCTCTCTCCCCTTCTCTGTTTCCTTGAGCAAAAGTCTTGTCTGTAAGTCCTATAGCAAATAAATACATTTTCTCAAAGATTGTTTACCCTGATATTTGGCCTATTGCTCTCTCTGGGTCATGCATTAAATATCATTAGGTCCTAGCACAGCTTTGCAGCCCTTGCATCTGCTATTACGTTGTTATCTTACTAAGATTTCTACCAGCCCATCTGTATTTATCAACAGCATCGCACTAATAGCTAACATATTCAAAATGTATTTTCATAGATGCCTCCTCAGTTCCCATCAATAGCCTACGAAGATAGGTATTTTTCCTTTCCACTTTACAAGCGAGGCAAAAGAGACTCCAATTGGTCACTTCATAACCAAAAATAACAGAACAAGTCAAGTAACTGATAAACCCAGATCTTCAGCTTCAATTTTCTAATGAGAAGCACTTGTTGAAGTCAAGGTCATATTTTCTACTGCTTCATTATAACTTTAAAATGATCATTCACTGCAACACTAGACATAGAAATGTTTAGCACACTCTACATACAGACCAGGTTTTCTCCTTCTTCAGGGTTTATTTTCTCCACTCTATCTCCCTTCTCTTGCTCCGCTTTTAGCCAGTCTCTCATCTCCATTTACTTTCACATTTAAGCACATATTTTAAGTCCTGGAAGGCATAACGATATCTGTATTCATACAGCACCTAGCTATAGTAGAGCACATTCACATAGATCAGCTCATCTGATTTCAGGTGATTCTCCTAACCATTCAGTAAAATAGTTATTGTTATCTTCAGTTTCCAGATGAGGTGACACAGAAACTAAGAACATTAGTATCTATTTTAATTTCAAATAGGTATGAGATATGAAATAAGTAAGGGAGTTGAGATTCGAACTTGGATGCTTTTCAGACCCTACATTCTTTCCTTTAGCCCGCTCACTCTCTCTTAGGGGCCCATCAAAGTGCAAGCTAGAGACTGCAGTCCTCACAGGCTCATTCACCCGCTCCTCAGTGTCTGCTGTCCAGGCTATCTTCTCACTTGGAAATTATGAAACTGTATTGCAGTAATAAAGGAAGAAAAATAATTTTTCTATGTCCCCCAAATAATATTATTGTCTATATATTTCCTAAAATATGTCTTTAGCCTAGCTTTATTTGGGAGCAGTACATTTTCTGATGAAATTGTACAGCCTACCATTTTTATAAGACTTACTTTGATTCAAATTTGTTTTGCTGAGGGTGCTTTGCAAATGGAATGCCCACCTGAGAATAAATGAATTTTCCTATACTTGGCACAGCCAAATAACAGATGGACACTCACTTCTTGCTTTTATAGGAAGAAGTCCTGTTTCCTGTCTAGAGTTAGGTTTGATTTTAGTGGATCAAAGATCCCTCCCAAATTTTAAGTTATATTAGGTTGCACTTGAGTAGTTATATGCAGATTAGAAAAACATTATAAAGACAATGAGGGTGCTGTAGTTATTAACAGTGATATTTTATTTTTTTGTTTGTTATTTTCCCGGTACTGGGAATCGAACTCATGACCTTGAGCTTGCCAGGCAGGTGCTGTGCCACTGAGCTAAACCCCCAGCCCCAGGAATGATATTTTAATATGATTTAGTTTGGTGACTTGTAATTTATGTGAAGTAGATATATTACTATGAGGAGCAAGAGTTTTACAGTGAAGTGGACATGATGGTAGTAGTTTTGGTAGCTCTGTGGCCCTGGGAAATAAGTTATATGAACCTCACTTCGTTCATCTGTGTGTTAGGAATGATAATAATATGTCCTTCAGTGTTGTGCAGGTTAACATGAATCCTACAAAGATCTTATGGCAGGTGCTTGGTGTATGACTACTGTAACTGTACCATTATAAATGTTAGATAAGACATAAAATCCAGCTAGTTGATATATCCAGGCTTTCTCAAGTATTAACTCTTCCACAAATTTTTACTTTTAAGAAACCAAATTTGTCTTGATCCACTTGTGGACACACAGCTAGAAAAGGCTGGTCTCAGGAGTATGCAACCTGTGCAGCTGCACTGAGCTCCAGATCAGAGAGGCCCTGTGATTGACTTAATATTCTACTGTCGCCATCTTAAATCTTTGTAATTTTATTTTTAATCTTTTGTTGTGTAAGAAATGTGCAATAGACAGTAGAACATGTGAATGAACAGAGCAGCTGCATACAATCTGCTGGTCACTGTCCTGGATGTCCTGTTTACATATTGTGTTCTCAGTGCCCCTGAAGCACAGGGACTGGGTCCACCCACAGTGTGTGGGAGTACCTCAAGTCTCATAGCAAGAAGAGGCAAGTGAGGTACAACTCTGATCAAATAGGCAGGAGCACTGAAAGTCCCAAGAGACCACACTTACCCTTCCAACCTGAAATTGCTTTGAAAACAGAAGGCAATGATGTTCTGAGAATCACAGATGACCAAGAGTCTCTGTCATATCCTTTCATACTCACGTTACTTCCTTGCACAGCCCAACCAACTATGTCATGAGGTAGAACAACTGGAAAGGAAAAAAGGGGGCAGCCTGTGATAATTTTACCTTTCTGCTCTTCTTTACTAAACAGTCAGCTAAAGGTACAGTACTAGGTATTGTGACTGTATTTAGTTATTCATTCCACAGAAAGCTTTATAAAACACATGGAAAAATAACACCTACAACAGTGGAAATTTTCTCAGTTATTTCAAAATTCAATACCAATAATAGCTGAAAAAAAGATACAGTATTGGAAAATGTTCATGTGGCAACAGGTGAAATAAAAATAGTTTGTTTTGAACAGTATTCCCATTTTTTGTAAGAACAAATATATATATATATATATATATATATATATATGTACAAGCTACAGAACACATTTTTTAAAAATTTAGAGGTTCCTCATATGAATTAAATATTCTTACTTGCCTTCAAAGCTGGAATATACACTATAAAATGAACTGAAAAGTCCATGCCAATAATTTAAAATTGTAATTCTTTGCTTACAACATTTAATATAAAAAATAGTAAAAAGTCTCACCATAACAGAGATAGAGATCAAAAAGAAAAAAGTAAGAGCTTTAGGGTTTTCATGTACTTAACAATAGCATGTTGCCTGCTGCTTTTGGAACACAGATCATCATGTTTTCATTTGAACTGGGCCCTACAGCTAGAATGTATTTCTCAATTTTGCTTACCGTTGGGCATAGCTTTGTGATTGAATTTAAGCTAATGCAGTATAAGAAAGGTTATGTGTACTACCTCTAGATTCATAAAGTAATTGTACATGTGAAACCATAATTTCAACTAAGGGCCTGTGAAAGTCCAGGATAGCTTAGGAAAGCATGCTTTCGAGATGAAATGGCCTGTACTCCGAATGGCTGACATAGAGTCCTCCAGATGATGCAAAATTCTTTTAACTCTACAGATAGCATGCACAAATAGTGATAGGGCATAAACGTGTACTTTAGCCTGCATGCTATTCTGAATCCACGTGTTGGTTTGTAGTAATCATGTGTCTCATAATGGGCTTTCCTTTTTTAAAGTCATCATTTTTGTCCCTAGCACAATCTTAGTAAATACTTTGGGTAAATAAAATTTTCTGTGATTTTTTATACTCTTCTTTCTCTCGGTTAAAATCATTTAGAAATACTATCCCTAGTCCATTTGGCACTTGTCGTTCATGCCAACCCTTCTGCTCTGCTATGTTGATGAAATCAAGTTAATCAAGTGTAAATTCTTGTGTAAGGCACTAGAGTGTGAATGATGAACCTGGCGATGTTTCAGGCTCTTGCTCTTTGGTGAAGCAGCCTAGAGCCCACTGGGACACATTTTTCAAGATACAAGTTTTTTTCTTATAACTTTAACCATTAAGTATAACGTATAGAAGCTTATAGCGCTTTTGGAGCTTGTAAATAGCATATATCATACTTGAAAATGCTATTTCAACCCAGTTGCAAATTCACTCACAGGTTGCCAATTTGAGTCAGACCCAGTGTAAGAGACATCTTTACAAGAGAGTAAGAAGCAGTCCTCGTCTGGTAACATAAGACCCTCGCATTCAGTGTTGCCAAGGTTATCTGTCGTGGCATCCCTAGACCCAAGTGGAAAATCATAGAAGTCTGCCAAGCCCTTGGAGAAAGGATATGTCTTCTGGAGCAAAAACTAATTAACTCAAAAGGTGATTCCTGAAGTGTATTAGCTCTTCATAGGGACGAAGCCCTTGAGCCTGGGACATCCAGTAATATGTAAATAGAGTTACCCGGCAAAAATGTTATCAGTCAGAAAACTGTAAGTTTGGGAAGGCATTCAGTGATCCCTGCCCCTATAAGGCTTGAGTAGCACTTCCTCATACAATAGAAATGATGTGTAGAGATAAATCTGAACAGGTCTCAGGGCAAGCTAATCCATCTGACAAGCCAACCCAGGACCCCAAGTTCCCCACCTGTGTGGCACTGGTGCCTTCCTGCAGCTCAGGCTGTCAGCCCGGCTCCCTGAGACCTGACAGAAAAGTGAAAGACGTAACTTCCCACACGATTCCAGTGGGACACAGGAGCAAAGAGAACAGACACCACCGTGTTGATGCTTGTACTATTCAATGTGCCTTTTGTGATAAAGTTCTGAATCTATGCCTAGGCTTTTCATGTCTTCTGTCTGTGTCTGTGAAATAGCAACTGCAACAATGAAAGAAAAGAAATATATATATCCTATGTATCCTATGTGTCACATATATGTATGTATCATATATATATATAGTATGCGTGCCTATGTGGCATACTTATGTGCATATGTAATGAACATTGATATATATTCATACATGTATATAAACAGATGTCTGTGTGATGGTGTCACAGTGATAATGTTCTTGGTTTCAATATTTGATTGCTACAGATAAAATATTTTATTTATAATCAGAAATAAAGCAATGAATGTAATTTTAAAACTAAAACTAACAAAAGCAACAGAAAGCCTAAGGATGGTTTATAAATAGGTTATCCTAATATATTAGTGTGAGTTAAGAATAGGAGCGCTGTCCTATTTACATTCCACTCAGAGAGGAAAGGCGGTATTGAATGGAAATCCTCTTAATGGGCAGAGCTTCAAAGACTTACTTTCTATGGAGGTTGGTCATAAGTGAGAATAATGACTTGCAGATTCCTGAGAAATGAGTGGAAAATAGCGTTGCTGCTTTTGGTGCCTACAGAAGCAATATTGGAAGATCAGAATCAAGGAAGGCTAGCGAAGAGTCCCATGAGCATACCTATAGAAGTAGATAAAAGTGCGCAGAGCTCTGTGTTTTATGACCATGCCCACTACTGAGTTTGTTGCAGGCAAATTCTAAGATGGTAGTCAATAATCCCTGCCTCCTATTAGGTATAACATGTGTAATCTGATCCCTCTAATGAAGACCTGTCCTAGGTGGTATGTCCAGCCCAAATGTGGCCAAGATAACAGAATGGTTCTGCAAAGAACCAAGATGTACTGAAGTCTGGGAGTACATCTTTCCCCAGGGAGGCTTCAGATGAAACTACTGTCCTGGCAGATACCTTCCTGTGCTTTGTGAGGTATGTGAAAGGAAGGACTCAGGTAAGTGTCACCTAACTTACAAACAGTATGAGATAATTACATGAATTGCTTTGAACTGGTCAGTTTTGGGTGTAACTTGTTACGTACTGATGGATAACTATTAAAGGGACTGCATTACAAAAGAACCACTGCAAACCCAGGACAGGAGGCCGTTCTGGCTATGCCTGCCAGCTTCTCAGCTGTTCTAGCATTGTATAGTGGGGCAACGACAGGGTTCGCAGGGTGATATAGATACAGAAGTTTAACAGTATTCGTTCCTTGTCACCAATTCAGACCTGGTTATTACTGGTAATGAATGACTGACCTGTAATAGCAGAGGCAGTGCTGAGCCTTCAATGACACCATCTATCCTAAAGGAGACCACATAGATACATGAGCTGTCTGAGCACAGAATTCTAAATTATATAATTGTGGTATGGGTCTAAGAGTTTTAACTCAAAACGTAAAACCAATTTCTATAACACTTAGCTAATAGCAAGACTCATTAGTAAGTGTACTTCCTACCTGTTGTATGTTTTGGCCCCTTTAACATTTACTGACAGGTTGGTCCTACAACTGCAGTCATTTACTCATAGGCAACAAAAACAGGTATTCTCCCAATTTGATTAAGCAACTATGAGAATCCAGCAGCTCTAATTAAAAAGGAATACAATTGCAGTTATTTAGAAGAATGGATAAAATGTGTTCTGTCATATTCATACAGAATTCTGAAATACTGGGCTACTGATTTACTCTGCTCAATTAAAAGAAATACTTTGTTCTTTTGTGGCCATTACCCTAAGCAAAACCCTTTTGAAACCAACTCACTGTGCAGGTAGTATTTCTGATTCTGAGGCAGAAGAATTTAACTTTCAAAGGCCCGTGTTTGAGGCCAAAGGCTCTCTATGCAATTCTACGACTGAAAACAGATGATAGGAGTCTCATTCCTCCTGTATAAATCAGTCACATTGCTTTCACCCCCAATTTATTCATCATGAGTTCCCATTGACCTAGGCACTGTACAAAACATACATCAAAATGAGACCCTGATCTCAAGGACCTACATTGGCACCCTGTAGAATCTACACCAAATGGATTGCAAGGTAATTTTTCATATCACCCAGGTGCTTGGGTTGTTCTCCTCATTTTTATATCTTTGTATTTTCTAACAGGGAAATAGAAACCTCAAATGTTTTAGGAAAGTAATATTAAAAATGATTCTAAAAAAAACTAAGTTGAATAGCCTAAAACAAATTCACTTCACCATTTTTTCTTTCAATAATGATTAATCCCACTTTTCACAAATCGTTGTGTTAGAGATCAATAAAACATGAAATCTTTCTAGCTAGTCATTCTCGCATTTTCATGTTGATAATGTATTTTATTGTCATAGTGTTTCTTATCCTACTGATACTCTTTAAAATTTTTCCTAGCAAAAACATTTACAAATGATTAATGAATGCAGTATAATTCCTTTCCTAGCAATTAGAAGTACAGTTGAGCAAAAATGAGATATTAGGATGGTGAGATATTTGAAGACCAATGAGAGGAAATAAACATAGAAGAGGGTAAACTAATAAGAAAAGAATAAAGAGAAATGTTAATTAAAAAGCTAAGACCACTAGATGTGATGGCATATGACTATAATTCCAGCTACTTGGGAGCATGAAGCAGGAGGATCTAAATTTCAAACCTAGTTTGGGCAATTTAGCTACAGAAAAACATCTTGTCTCATAATGAAAAATATAAAAAAGTGGGGATGCAGGAAAGGATGAAACTTCCTTTCCAATATTAGATGGTCCTTTTCATACCTGACATTAATATTTTAGTTAGGAAACTGGCCCAGATCTATGTCTTTAATAGACAAGAAAGAATTTCTGTTAAACGCAATAGGATATCATCATTATGTGTACTGGACCAACTTCACTAAAACTATTCTGATTTAATTTAAGCTTTTTTCTCAGGTGATATGCATGTCATTGTCTCCTAGTAATTAAGTATGGATGCTATTTTCATTCTAGCCATTATAAAATTAAACACTTCTCATTTTTAAAATTCCTATGTTAATTACAACTGTAACAAGAATTTATTAGAAGTAAACTATGACTGAAATATGAAAACAAACCCAAAGCATCTGTGCAAATTTTCTAGTTTAGCATTTCCACAGATTTTGTAAGACAAGATTTCTGCTTGTATTTCTTGAGGAGAAACTGATATCATACTTGCCTTTCCACTGTAAGTGAATAGAATTTTGGGGAAATCAATAAAACAAAGATTTTATGACATTTTACAAGAAAGACGTTGTGCAAGTGTGTAAAATCCGAGATGTGTCAGTCACTTTGGGTTTTTGCCCAGCAGTCTGTGGTCCTGGCCCGGCGCGGGAGAAGATAGGCACAGCATGGTGGGCTTGCTGACATGTAAAGGACAAAATTCACAGGAGAGGCTTAACAGGTTAGACTCAGCAGAAGAAAAGATTGCTGAGCTGAAAATCACTGATACACAAACACATAAAATGACACTCAGAAAGCAAAATAATAATAATAATAAGATTAAGAGAGCTTCATCAAGTGGGAAATAAAGGATTCTGACATTGCTAATAGGGAATTGAAACCACAGAAGGAGGAGATCAAGAAAAAAATTTACTAAAATATACCTAAAATTTGTTCTATGTTTGACAAAAACTATATATAAAGTCAAGAATTTCAAGAAACTCTAAGTAGGATAAACTTTAGAGAGCTGAACAAAAATTGGTCATGTAAGCCTGCTTTTCCATGTAAATAAAATTCTATAGAGGAGGAGAATAGATTAAGAAAACTGCAGAATTTTTAAAACTAAAATAATGGAAGTCTAAAACAATGAAAGGAATTTTAAAAGTGATTAAAGAAAAATATTCTTCAGCCTTGAAATATACACCCAGTAAAACTATATTTCAAAAATGAAGGCAAAGTAGAGATTTTTTTCAAAGAACAAAAGCTAACAGAATCCATGCTGACAGACCTGCACTATTAAAAATATTAAAGGAAGTTATGCAGACAGAAGGAAAACAATACCAGATGGAAACATTGATCTACAGAGATGAATAAAAGCAGCAGAATAATAATATCAGGGATTTTCATTATTTCTTTAAATGATAAACCTCTGTTTACAGCAAAAATAATAAAAATATACCACAGGGTTTACAGTACAAATAGAAGTATATATATGAAAATGTTAACACAAAGTAAGAAGGTAAGATAAAATGTATGTTTTACAATTTTAACTCAATATACGAAGTGGCATAACATTATTTATTAAGTTAAAGATATCATAGTTACTTTTTTCTTGTTGCTGAGACAAAATGCACAACACCCAACGTTAAAGGGGGAAAGGTTTATTTAGCTCACAGTTTGTGGAGATTTCAGTCCGTAACTGGCTGGCTACAAGGCAGGGTGACAGGGCAGAGGGCAACATTTCATGGTGGTGGGAAATACTAAATCAACCAGAGAAGGGAGAGAGGGAGCCTCTTTCCATTCCTTATCCTGTATGCAGGCTACCAACCCTACAGTGGGTGTAGTAGTCACACCCCTAATCCCAGCACTAGACCATGAACTAATCACAAACTAGATTCAGCTGCCCTTGAAAAGCCTGAGGATCATGACCACATGAAACTTTGTGGTGGTGGTGGGGAGACATCCAGACATAAACCATAACTGATACGTATGTAAATTATAGATTATCCACTTTGAGAAGCACCAGTAGTGTAGCTAAAAATAAACAAAACAATAGTGGAGATAAAATGCAATGATGAAAAGTTCAGTTAATGCAAAGGAAGCAAAAAAGAACAAAGGAATAAAACATAGAAGAGATAAATAGAAAACAAGATTATGGATTGATTTATCTATGTGAGTAATTATAGTAACTGTATATTGTCTTAAACCTTCCATTTAAAAGTAGAGATTAGGGCCAGGGTTACAGCTTAGGGGCACAGTGCCTGCCTGGCAAGTGTGAGATCATGAGTTTGACTCCTGGTACCAAAAGATAAACAAGTAAATATAAAAGCAGTGATTGACAGAAAGAATAAGAGATCATGTTAGCTACATCAAAAGAACAGTAAAGGGGCTGGGGATTTAGCTCAGCAGCACAGCGCCTGCCTGGCAAGCGCAAGGTTGTGAGTTTGATTCCCGGAGAAAAAACAAAACAAAAACAAAAAAAACCCCAAAAGAATAGTAAATATGAATCTACAGATGAGCTCATGGTAAATGAATGGAAAAGTAAAAGTGAATCAAAGGAAAGTGAGAGCAAGTATTTTGCAAAGTAGAGATTATTACTTATGATGAGTGGGGGACTTTCCTAATGATGAAGGGGAGGGATTATTAGGAAGACTGAATGACTTTCATGCATTCAATGACAGAGTTTTAAAAGAACAGATGAAAATCCAACAGATGATAACTTCATGGGTAGAAGAACACAAACACACTGGTAGAGGAAGAGTTTGATTCCTCCAAAGATATTACTGTTCAGTTAGGTAGATGCTTTGTAGCCCTCCGGTCTCTGGTGAATTTCCTTATTTATAGTAAATCATCCTTAACGTGTTCCTCCTACTCACAAAATGTCATAAGGGGCTTTCCGACATCATGTTGAAATCTGAACATGAACTGTACATACCTAACCCACCAAAGAAGGAAATGATTCTGTCATAAGTGGTTTTTCTGGGTAAACTCTTGAAATCTAATAATCATGGTTGCTTTGTTTTCTAAATGTTTACAAAATCTCTTCCTAACAATCGTTTTAAAATTCCTTCCGAGGATCCCAAATAGCAAGTTTTCCTGTTACTAATGTGAAATGGAGAGATAGTGGGAAAAATTATTTCACATGTTCTCTGTTTTTTTTTTTTTTTTTTTTGTATTGGGAATCCAACTCAGGACCTTGCCAGGCAGGCACTGTGCTGCTGAGCTATATCCCTAGGGCTTTTTGTTTGTTTGTCTTTTTGAGACAGGGCACATATCCTTTTGACAAGATCATTTTTTAATTTTTATTTTAAAGATAAAAGCAAGAAAATATATTAACAGACACACAGACATTTACAAAATAACACAAAAACAATATAAGCAATACATATTTTCAGACAAGGTGATAGGAAATTAACAATGATGGCTGTATTACATATTGATATGTTCAAATCGGCATCACAACCCCTGACTTGAAATTATACTACCAAGCTACTGTGATAAAATCAACATGGTACTGGCTAAAAAACAGATCTAAAGATCGATGGAACAGACTGGAAGAAGAAGCCACAACCACAAATGCACTCAGTCATCTGATCTTTGACAAAGGGACCAATCAAGTTCACTGGAAGAAAGATAGCATCTTTAATAAATGTTGTTAGACAAGATTTTATAGTGTGTAACAAGCATGGATTAATAAGGTTTGAATTTTATTTTTATGAAATATTCCCAGATTGACTTCACTTAATCTATTACTCTTTATTTTATTGAAATGTATAATTAACTGAAGAAAAGATTCTTCCTGGGAGTATGTTGTCATAACATCAAAGAGATTGCCCTTCATTTACATTACTGTTTAATGTTGATCTTCATATTTCTGCATATTTGTCATGACAGTGCTTGCATACTGTTTAGTATACTGAGCAATAAACTTTTTATTCTAAACAAAAAAGATGTCTACTTGTAAAATGGGGGGTATTTGTTGAACACAGGTAACGGAAGAGCTATTCTAGGAAGATGATTCACTTAAAACATGTTTAATTTTTCAAATATATTTGGGAATGACTGAGGACATGAGAGTCTTAGAGATTTTAATGTAGCTGTAACCTATTTTGTACTCTAAGAATTCTTTTAAAAATTTAAATTTGTTGCAATTGAAATTTCATCTTAAAGAGAGATAAGGCTAATTTTATATTTGACTAATTTATATTAAAGAGAGATTAAGGCTAATTTTATATTTGAAAACTTCAAAGTTCTCTGCATTGATACATAAAAGTAGAGAAAAATCAGAAAGACCATAGAAGACCTGAACTTGATTTAATTGATATTTAGAAGGCACCCCACCCAACATAGAGAGATCTATATTCTCCTCAGCTGCATAAGAAATAATTATCAAGATAGACTATATGTCTATAAAACAAATCTTGATTAATTTAAAATGTTTGAAAATTTAGTGTAGGCTATGTATATACAAAGAGTTAAATTAAAAATCTAAGGATACTTCCACATGTTACATAAGAAATATAATTTTGTGGCAAATATATTAAGAAATTTCAATTTCAACAAGTAATTGAATTGAACTCCTCTTCTAGATGTGTGTTTGTGTTCCTCTACCCATGAAGCCATCTTGGGATGAAAAAAATTAGAATTTTCCAAAATTGTTGTCTGAAAGTACACTGAGAATTCTGTGTGGTGGTACTGTATATATGTGGTTCTAACTATTTTAAGAATCTTATAAATTATGTCTTAACCAAGATTATCATGCTTATAAGAAGGTTCAAAAATGAGAAAGATTTTTAAACTACTTGGTTTCAGAATTGTTATCCAGAAAAGCTCGAATGAGATGAAATAATAGAATAACATTTGAAAGAAATAGAAGAATGTAGGTAAAAATGTTTATTTTATTGGTTTTGCAGTAAAATAATTCTACTAGAAATATGTTATATAAAATTACTTAATGATTCTTAGGTGATTTTTAGGATTTTATATTATAACTATAAAATAAATCAATCTAAAATGCCTGGTCATAATAATAAAATTAATAATACTTATATTTTATTGAATGCCTCTCCTACTTCAGCTACTGTTAGGATCTTTGTATAAATTTGTCTACAAATCTCATATCTGTCCTTCATTTTTAAGTTTAATTTTATCATTTTGTAAATGAAAAATTTCACTACAGGGCTTAATGAACTTCCCCTATAGCAGTGAGGGTTGAGAGTGAATTATTAACTCAGATCCATTTCCCTCTAGGTCTGTGTTCCTTTTCTCTTGCTGACTCTATAGTGTGATGTCAGGATGCATTAAAGTATAAAAATAGCTAATATATGGGAGGTGATGAGCGCTTTTTAATCTAAGCTTCTCAGTTCAAATTAGAATTTTAGCTCCACTTAGACGCATAGTCTAACGGCAAAGGGAGAACTTTGTGAATACAGGTGACAAGAGGTGGAAGAGATTTAACATCACTTTTATGACAAACGTAAAAAGAGCCAAGAGTTTTGACCTGGAGAAGTGAGGACCCTAGAGATCCATCCTGCTTGTCTTCAGCATATGAAGAACTGTTACTGAGAAGGATGCTTACATTTTTCTTTGTGTGTATGGAGTGGAACTAGGATAAATAAATGAAACTCATGAAGCCAGATTAGGAAGGCATAAGGTAGAATTTTAGAAAATTGCTATCTAAATGTGTAGTGCGAATTCTGTGCGGTGGTGAGCTGATGGACACTGGAGGTATTTGAGCGCAGGGCAGTTGATCACTTAGTTGAATATCAGTGTCAAATTGCGAGCTGACTTTAAAATTTCCCTTCTATATATGGAGACTGAAGTTTTGTAGAAACAGCAATATATTTAGCATGCAAAAATCAGCATGCATTTCTTATAAAGTAACTTTATTGGCGAATTCAAAGATGAAACCAGATTAAAATAGAAACACAGGAACAACCGAAAAAGGACATGACCACATCACCAACTGTAAGTAAAAGCAGGCAGGCAGTTGTTGGTAGGAGGAGAATTAATGGGATTTATGAGTTGCTCCATCCACTGTCCTAAATGCTTGCCAAACAATAACTGTTTAGTTCTGGATAAAGATCTCTGCTGTATCTTTCTCTGGTGTACATTTCCAACATTCTTTGAGGGAGCTAACTGCTGAATGTTTTCATTTCCACATCGAGTTTGAATCTCTGAATCTTGGCAAAGGAAAAAACCATGGGACATTTACTGAAGGTCGATATTCTTAGCCGTGATGGCAGTAACTCTGAGTTACATGGGGCTTGTTCTTCCCATCCCATACATGAAAAGAGCTGCCAAGGCATCAGATTCCATGCGGACCCTCTAGGTTACCCCTGCACACTTTGTGGAAGTTGGGGCTGGCCTCCCAAAGCAGCCTCAAGAGATAAAACATATTCTATCCTGTCTACACCCTCAAAGCCTGCATTTCCAGTTTTCTTTCTTAATCTATTATCACCACCTGTACAAAAGCATCTTGAAGATCTCATTTTCTGCATTTTATACTCTTGTTATACAACATCTGATTTGTGGTTCAAACTAGGGGCTTGTTAGGAATACAGGTTCTTGGTCCACATACTAAGACTACCAAGCCTGAATACACTGTTTAGTAAAATTTTGAACTAATTTGTATGCACATTAAAATTTGAGAAGCACTCTTTTATTTACTACTTATAAGCTTATGCATTTCATAAACATATTTTATGTGGTTATGCAATATTTTGTCATTTTGTTCTAGTTTTACATTTTTTAATGTTTCAAGAAGTATTCCTTAGTTTGAGGCCAGTGAGATTTTTTAAAACGACTGCCTGATCTGGAACTTTCCATCAATCCTTCAGTTTCAGTTGTCACAGCCAGATTAGTCAACAGCTACAGAACTGAATTCCACCTCCATATTTATTCTCATCCACCCTGCTGTAGCAGACTTGAATCAGGTATTATATTATCTCAGTCTGGAAGATAAATGCTTTTCTGGTTCTATTTTTGTCTCTGTTCTCATCATCAACTTTTAAGCTGGAGCAAATGGAAAACACTTTTCTCTGAAATAATGAGGTGACTTGTTACTCTGCATTCAAATCCCCTTCTAAGGAATCTCCAACAACCCTTTGGCTCCTACTTGCTGTATTCCTCCCAAACACCTTCATTCTGACTGGAAACAACTCCTGCTTGTTTGTGCATTTCCAGCTACTGGAAAGCCAGTCGTTCCACTTCCTGCTCTACTTTCCAGACTCATGATCCTCCGTCACTGCACTGCAGCGCTGCTTACTTTGCTTTTTCCTGTACATTGCTGGCCTGTGAGCACCTGAAAGGCAAGGATAATGGAGACATAATATTTTGTTAAAAAATGGAACAGCAGTGAAAAAGTATATCAAATTTTATTTTATTGTTTACTACTTCATTATCTATAATATAGGCATAATTCCATCTATCTGGATAGATTTTATGGTAATTAAGATAAAGTGGGAGGGTTTAGTTTATGCAGTGTTTTAGTTCGTAGTGATAACATGAATCTGTTCTTGGAAAAAATGTTATATTGGGTGGTAATCAGGAGGGCAGGGATTTAGTCACTGAAGGTGATAATGAATCCATGTGCTAAGATTAGAAGACAAAGGTATGACTTAGAGGAAGAAGAAACAATCCAGATCATTAGAATTAGTGACTCTGAAAGGGAGCTTCTGACAGTGGATCTCAGTGAGTTGTGTTGCCAGAGAATAAGCCGTGTCCTTATAAAGTGACTTGTAATCACCTGCATAAAGTGTGGGGTCGTGCCTTCCACCTCATGTACAATATCCTTCCTGATGGCACCCAGCATCTTATGAGTCTTGTCATGTACGCAGAACTAATTTTCTTTTTTTTCTCCTTTTTTCTTTCCTTTCTTTTCTGTCTCCCTCTTCTTTCTCTTCCTGTCTTTTACCCTTGCTCTCCTTCAGTTTAGAGACAAAGAGTATTTGTTCAATGTACATTCAGTTAAGACCAACAGACAGTACACCCAGTTGGAGACAATTGCCTATCATTATCAGAACTATCAGATTCTAACCAATATCCTAGAATGCAAAGAGTGGCCGGTTACTTTCCGAGTCACATGCAGTGATTCTCACTGAAGACATAATCCTCATAATAATAGCATTCTAAAACCTTAAATCTTAATTCCTCAATTGTATCCTAAAAGGCTTGATTTTAGAGTACTTTTACCACACAAAAAATTCTCATTTACTTCAAAATGAAAGAGAAACTGAGAAAGAGGCACACTTCATGGATTCTAGCCTCATTAGACTCACAGATTTCAAGATTCCAGGGAAAAATAACAGGAATCTTCACACTTCTCAGGCTCCTATTCTACCACAAGCCCTGTGGCAAGCTGAGCTTGCAGTGTGCCTAAGCTCTAGGTGTTTTGATACACAGCTGTGCACCATGTTCCTTTTGCAAGTATGCTGCATATTTTAAGTAATGTACGTTTACTTTTACTATAGCTGAATACACGCACTGTTTTAGGAACATGACAAGGGGTTGAGCGCAATTTGTTGCAAGAAAGAAGAGGCAGAATAGGATGTAAACTGGTGCCAAAGGGAAGTGAATCAGCTGAGGCCTTATTCTTGTGAGTAGGGGTGAACACAGGAGAGCGAGCAGGTTTCCTTATACAGTGACAGCATGCTGATTGCAGAACATGGTTCGAATAACTACTGTGATAATCATGGATAATTTATCTGGATGCTTTTATGCAATATAGTGAAGGGGTTATGGTTTAGTGGTCTAATATTATTCTAAGTCTTTTGTTCTTTTCAAGTTCTACCCATAATTCTAGGATTTAAATGTGCTGAAAAAAATTAACCACTGCAACAATGCCACTGATGCTTTTTGTCTGTTTGTTTTAATTTGAGAGATGTATGTGGGAAAGTTTAACCTATGGCTACCATGTACCACACTTTGACAGGGGTATTACCAATGTTATTTCATTAAATTCTCAAAATAATTCAGGTGAGGATTAACATGCCCACTTTATAAAGCAGCCGAAGTTTCAAGAGGCTGACTAATTGGGGTCAGAAAGGAAGAAAAGCTGAAATTTAAATCCAGATCACTTGGCTTCACATTCTATGTCTTCCCCTATTATTGTATATGCTTGCTTAATCTTGTCATTCATTTAGAAGGCCACAAAAATAAAACATTCTCTGATTAAAATGTATATGTCCTTCTTCTCTACTAATCTTTTGCTCTTAGATGATAGAACCTGCCATCTTAATTTACTTGTTTTAATTTTTAATTCACATGTTGTCTTCACTTTCTCATTGCTGGAACAGAATACATGGTGGCCACAACTTAAGGGGGAATAGATTCATTTTGACTCACAGATTCAGTCTATGATTATATGACCTCAAGGCAGAAATAGAATAGCAATGAGACTGGCAGAGAAACAGGTGCTCAACCCATGGCAGTCAGGAAGCACCGAGAGAAGGGACGCAACAGGAATAAGAATACACCCTTCCAAATCAGGGCTCCACTGATCCGAATCCAACAAGGAATCTACTGATGAGTATGGTGCCCCATGACCCAGTCACTCTCCCACATGTGAGAATTTGGGGACATGTGAGATCCAAACAATTGCATGTACTAATTATACACAGGCTTCCATGTGATGTGCTTGAGCCACTTGGGAAACAGATGCACCTTAAGACCATAATGTTAAGTGAGATACACCAAGCACACAAGTTTAAATATCACAATACTTTCCTTATATGAGAGACTTGAAATATAAATGAAGAGCCTTGAAAGAGACTTGAAATATAAATGAAATATAAATACAAATGAAGGATAGATAATAGGAAGCAGTGGGATAGCTCTTTTTCAAGTGGGAAGGGGATCAAGAAATGGAGGGGTTGGAGACAGAAAAGAAAGGAGATGATGAAAGAATTGAGATGTGCTGTATATATGTACCAATTCCCCACAAGGAAAAAAATCATTGTATACTACAAACACATACTAATACAGAATAAAAACAAACACACTCTTGCTTACAACACACTTATCAACTTATCTCATCATTTTTGCCACTTTTCTTAATTCTGAAAGTCCTCCTTCCTGAGTGTCTTTTTAAGGTGTGATAAACATACACTAAATGCTCCTGCCTAGTGTCATCTATTGGAAAAGCAGTTCATAAAAAATTAGTGTGATCTCATCCACCTTATTGTTTGAATATCTCTGAATATGGCATCTTACAAATTCTGACTGTTCTGTAAAGTCAAAATGAACATGAAAAGTATCCACTTTCAATTTTTAATTTTTTCTTAATTATTACATGTTTGTAGACCACAGTGATTATACTCCTCATGAGGCATTGGTGTGCGTACATAACACATATTAGTGATTTTTTCATCTCCTTGTTTCCTCTCCCTCCAAGGCAGGTGCTGTACCACTGATCTATATCCCTGGCTGAATTCCCTTCACTTTTGCAAAAGATCTACCTCCCTATTTCTTATTCTGTATAACTATTTATTTATACTTTGGGTCCTAAGAAAAACACTGTGATATTTAAGGTTCTAATTTATTACACTTAACATTAAGGTCTCAAGGTGCACCCATTTATCTACAAATGACTCATGCTTACCTTTCATTATGACACAGTAGTACACTATTATCTACAAACACCATATTTCCTTTATCCATTCTTTACTTGATAACTATACAGGTCATTTGCAAGACTAGGTATTATAAACTATGGTGCTATCAACATGGTTATGCAAGTATCACTGTAATATGATGTCTTTAATTCTTTCAGGAAGATTCCTAGAACGAAAATAGTAGGTTCAAATGGAATTTCTAGTTTTAGATTTTGAGAAGCCATACTGATTTTCAAAGTGATTCTAGTAGTTTAATTTCCCTCCAACAATTTAGAAGGATTCTTCCTTCCCAAAAGCCTCTCCAACATTTGTTATTATTTGATTTCTCAAGGATAGCCATTCTTTCCAGAGTAAAAGTGAGTCTCAGATTTATTTTAATTTGCATTTCTTTAATGACCAGAGATGTTGAACATTTTTTCATGGTCATTTGTACTTTACTGATCATTTGTACTTCATATCCTCAGAAATATCTACTCAGTTGTAGTTGTCTACTTTTTATTTGGTCTTTTATTTTTTTGGGGGGGTCTCGTTTTTCCAGTTCTTTATATATTCTCAACATTAGTCCTCTTTCTCAGGAATAACCAGAAAATGTTTTTCCTATTTTGCAGGTTGTCTTTTCACTCTATTACTCATTCCCTTTGCTGCTCAGAACCATTTCCAATCAATAGACTTCAAGTACTCTCTTGAATAACCAATGGGTGACAGAAGAAATCAAGGAAGAAACTGAACATTTCCTAGAATCAAACAGTAATACGAGGACAATGTACAGGAACTTATGGGACAAAATGAAAGCAGTTCTAAAAGGAAAGTCTATAGCTGTGAACATCTACATCAGAAAAGCAGCACACATCCAAATAAGGATTTGCACAAATTATGCAGACACATAGAAGTTAAACAATACTTTCATCAAATTGTTTCTCCCAGGAGCTACCAGGCCTGCCAGTTTATCTGTGTCTCTGGAGCCAGGTTCCCTGTTCCTGTGAGCCAGGGTGAGATGTCCAGACTTCTTCGTTCTGTCTCTGCATAATGTCCCACTTCTCCATCTTCTCTACAGTGTCTTGTTTTCCTGTCTGTTCCCTCTAGATTTCCAGAGTGAAGCCTTCTTTTTCCTTCACTAAGTTGTTCCTTTCCAGGTATCTTAATTCTAGGTCTTGGATTGGCCACAGTTTTCTTCTGATTTCTGCTGGGCCATATTTTTCTCCTTTGACATTTCCAATTAGTTTTGGACACTGAGATGACCATGACACCTTGAACAGAAATATTTACTAAAGAGCACTTCCAGAAATGATTCAGACGATGGCAAGATTGGGTTGAAAAGTGTATTTGAAGCAAAGGGGAATGTTTTGAAGAGAATTATTGGCAATGTGACTTTTACTGTGATATATTTTAAAAAGTAAACATTCACTACATGTTTTGATCATACCTTTTATATATCTGACATCTGCATAAATTTTACAAAATAAAAATCTGGTCAAGATGACATTGTAGAACCTCAAATAATTATAGGAAGATCAGAATTGCAGAAGTCATGACTCCATTCTTACTTCCTGTCTTCTATAACCATACTATTCCTTTCCATGTTCATCTCATTTTCTAATAGTTATTTTCCATTTTTGAGGAAAATATAATGTGTGGGGACATGGAGACCTGGCCACACACCATGGATGTCTGATTTTCACTCTCCCGCCATTTCTCATGAGGAAGCCTTAACTGGACCTGGTGATGATATCTCCACATTCTTTCTAGCAGCTGCTATTTACATATAGTGTCTGGTGGTCTTCTAATGCCTGATGCAGTATTTACTGGTAAGGGTTTTACTTTACTTTCTGACCTTACTTGTAGACTGGAGCTATCTCATAAATGATACCTTGGGGATTCTATTAAGTGTCATTAAAGCTGACAACTTGGTATTTACCCTCCTTCCCAGAAACACTCTTCCAGGTAGCTGGCTCTGGGGTGAGGCCTGTTACCATCTTTCCTTGAACTCCGGAAGCATATGCACATGCTGGATTTGTCCTCTCCAAGGGTCAATCAAAGGAACAAGAGAATTAAGTGTCTTGTTTGCTTTCACACCACTCTTTCATGACTTAAGAGAAAAAAATGAAACAAAAACACTGTTATGAATTCTATAATTCTTCAGCTCAAGTGTGGAGTTATTCTTTTAAAGTATTTATCAATACATATTGTTTAACAACCATTATTTCAGTATAGTCCTAAGGTGTCAGCATTATCCACATTCATAGGTGGAAATGGAGGCCTTCAGGAGTTGTTTAACTTGCCAAGAGATGTTAAATCTTATGTGGAGTAAAATGTGGAATGATTAGGCAAAATAAGACACATGGTTTACTACAGGGAAACACATAAAACCCTTAACAACCAGATGTTATGGCAAAACTATTACCATTTACCCATTTTATAGATGAGAAAATACAGTAAAGAACCTTGTCTTGATTTCACCAATTAAATCAAATAATTCACAAAATATTGGAAATGATGCATGTATCATTGCTAAAATATTTTGATGTAGGAACTATGTTGTAGATTTTATGGTAATAGAATGAGGTCATATAAGTCTGCCTTTGAATTCATGTTCTACTACACGTGAGTGACCTAACTATTCTGGTTCTGATCCTAGCTCCCAATCACTGTGTGACATCCTAGCCACTCAAAGTCTTACTTTCTCAAATTTTAAAATGAAAGCAAATAATGTTTACTTAGCAGTGTTTAATAACTGGTGAGAATCATGCCTCCGCAAGGCAAAGGTTCAACTCTGGCTCACACAGTGGAGTTTGTTGCTGGATGAGCACTGCTTTTATGGTTTGTCTGGGAGTTGAGACGCAGTGGCTTGATGCAAATCACTCTTGCACTACGCAGTACTGGCTTGCTGGCCAGGTCTGTGTCCCTAGTAATTACAGTTACATCTGACTGTGGTCTCATGTCTCAAGTGGTCTTGCTTGCATCACATTAACATTTTTAAAGTTATAGCTCCAGAACTATGAAAACTGAAGTCTCCAGGTAACTTGATGCCATGAGGAGGGAAGAATTGCCTTCCTAATGCTGCCAGAAGATTCGTTTTGTAGCACCTTATATAGGAATTGCCATCGAGGACAATGCTTAGGAGAGGAATTTGGCCTCCTGGTTTGAAATACATCTGGTTCTTTAAGTTGTCAAAGACTAACTAGTCCATAACAATCCAGAGAATGAGGAAAATGTGACACTGGAGTTGGATAAAGTCAGGAGAAAGTCAAATTGCAGGCAGGTATATTTATCTTTCAAAATGCCCTGCTGGTTCACAAAATAGATTGAGATCATTTAAATTAATCAAAAATGAAAAACCAGTTGGAGTCCTAGTGAAACTATGTTGATATAATTAATTCTCATTATTCAGAGGCTGCTTAGGATTTGGGTTTTTCAGGGCCCAGGCCTTTACCTCTTACACGCAGTCGTCAGCCTTTTTATCAATCTTCTGCCTAACACTGCCTGAATATGCGCATGCAGAAAGCCAAATGGGTCCTGGAAGGCAACTATCATTTTAATCTAATACCTTTGCTTGAGCATGTAGTAGACGCTTAGGAAAATTTACTAGGTAAAGGGAATATGCTGCTTATTAGCAGCTCTGAACTAACTTGGTTCTGGAGTGGCCGTGAGTTTTGTTAAAATCCATTCTGTTTCCTGGGTGGGTATCCAGCAAGCCATTGGATTCATAATGGGCTTTGGAGACTCTTTATTTTTCTATGATAAGCCAAGGGCTAGAGAAAATCCTCAGATTTGGAATTCTGTGAAAATTCAGTTGTAACCAAGATGGCGTGTTATCCCTGCCAGAGGAAATTTCAGTCTCCTATGAACTGAGAAAAACCAATATTTATGTGCCTCATTTTGAACATTGTCACACGTTCTGTGTATCACACTGCTTTGCGTATTGTCAGGTCTCCCCACCAGTCTGCAAGCCAGTCCTCTAGACGGTGTCCATGTCCTTATCTGTTTCATCTCTAGAAGAGTCCAATAAAACTATCTTATGACCCTATCTGTAATTTTAAACTTTCTATTAGCCATGTTTATAAAAATAAGAGAACAAAATGGATGCAATTAACTTTAATAATATGGTAAGTCTTTAACCTCTTGTGTGTATTTTATATTAAGCACATTTCAATTCAGACAAGTCTGATTGCAAGTACTCAAGAGCCACGTGTGGCTAGTTGCTCCCATATTGAACAGCCCAGTTCGCGAAAACTACTAGTGGAGGTAATTTAGTGTGAGGCTGTCAAATAACAGAAGGTGTGAGCCCAAATTCCAGCTCCCTTGATTGTCTAGGGCTCAGCATCTTCATTTTTCAGAGTAGTATCACAGATGACGACAACTTGTGGCATAGAGTATATATTTTAAAAGCATTTGTTAAATGAATTGAAATATTTTTTCAAATGAGATTGTGTGGCATATGGTATGTTTTAAATAAAAGTTAGCTATTCCTAACACTAAAATAGTATCTAGACACTAGAACATATTCAATAAAAGTTTACTTTATATCTCCTCGTTAAAGTTTTAGTCATTTTTTATTCACATCGCAAAATGGATCTTTTCTCTCCTTGATCTCTCAAAAAAGGCTCCACCTGAATACTTTCTTTCTCTGTTCTCTCAAAGAACTGATTCCTTATCACAATATAAGTGTCTGTGTTTTCATTTCTCTGTAGATTACAGGCCCCTAAGTGCAGCAGCATTGCCTTATTTATCTATCCCTCGTTATACATTAACTGGTACTTAGTAACTGCTGTATACATTTTATTTTATTTTATTTTATTTTATTTTATTTTATTATTTTTTTGGTTTTTCTCCGGTACCGGGAACCGAACTCACGACCTTGCGCTTGCCAGGCAGGCACTTTTGCCGCTGAGCTAAATCCCCAGCCCCGCTGTATACATTTTAAACATATAAGATATGAACAAATCCATTTCTTTGCAGCATGAGGAGTTGAGATCTCTTTCAGAAGGTTTCTAGATTATTCTTCTGGTCTGAACAGATATATAAATATGAACAATATATAAATATGGTTTCAGCTTTGAGTTTCCCCTCAAATATTTGTTAAACTGATGGAGAGTTCCTGAGATATTGAAACTGATAATTACTCTTGATAGGAGAGTGGTGGGCCCTGAGAATACAAAGTGGACATGTGTGCTAGACAATGACAATTTTGTAAGTCACTGTTAGTAATATAACTGACAAATCTAAACTGAAAATACTATGTTCCATTCTTGCTGGAGATCACAGCTGTGCAGGGCACAAGCTAATTGAAGGTTTTTTTATTACTTAGGTTTAAACTTAAATCAGTTTCAAGTTTTCAACTACCAATAACGCTGCCATATTGGTCAGAGTTGTTCTGTCACAATGCAAGGTCTCCTTTTGCACCTGGTGTTTGGCTGTCAGGGATACCTATATATTGGCTCCAAAAGCTTTCCATTGTCTTCTCTTTCTGGGTCTAAAGTTTATTCCTTAACTATCACAGATTGAACGGAGGTGAGGCTGGATTCAAAGTTTCTGGTGTTGGGGCTGGGGATTTAGCTCAGCCGCACAGCACCTGCTTGGCAAGCCTGAGGTCTTGAGTCTGATTCCCAGTACTGGAAAAAAAAAAACCAAAACCAAAACAAAACAAAACAAAAAAACCACAAAGTTTCTGGTGTTAGCTCAATCAGTGTTGTGTGTTAAGATTGTACAGGAGATAATATATTGTATTTGTTGTTTTATTTTCTCTTATACTTACCCACATGGCCATTCCCATCTTCTCAGGCTTCTGTGGTAAAGTTAAATCCAAGGCAAATAGTCAACTCAATAAAGGAGTTACTTTCAGACACTGAACTTTAAATCACCATGCAAGGTATAGGGGGCACACACAGGTAAGAAGTGGCAGGAGAGATGGACAAACATACAACTGCAGTCAAAACTCGGTAAAAACTTTGCAGAATTTAGTATAATGTTATACAGATTTTCAATTACAGATTAAGAGTAATTTTTAATGGTTATGTTAGATAAATATTAAAAAAACAATATGCATCAGGACCTATCTCTTTTTGGCTAGGTGATCTTACACAGGTTAATCTAGTTAGCCCTACTTCTTCAACTGCAAAATGAGAATAAGTACAGTGTTTATTGCTGTGGATGAAATTGAAGGGGGGCATCTAAGAAGATGGCAAGGCAGTGTGAGGACTGCTTATATTGCCCGTGGCACACAGAAAATTCAGCCAAGTAGCAAGCATCAAATAAGTGTTTGCTATTGCTGCTATTCTCTACAAAGGGGGTGGCTTTTTGATATGTGTTTGTCTTTACTGTTTCTGTAGCTGAAGAAACTGTGATGCAATTTTACTTCTTATCTAAATTTAAGTTCTTCTGGTGACAGTATGAAAATTCATATATGTATATTTTTTTTCAAATCACAGTCTTTTAATTCAATTCAAAGCTGAAGGAGAGAGAAGAGGGCTGTTTCTGTCAATATAGTGATATTATAAAATAAAAATAATTTAAATATTGTGATAATAATATAAGAATAGTTAAATAGATTAGTGAAGTTGAATAAATAATTGAGAGGCTAAATTAATGTATATAATAAGTAGATATATAATCAAGGAGATATGATAATTAATAAAGAATGGAAGCCAGGCATGGTGGCACATGCCCATAATCCCAGCAGTCACGAGGCTGAGGCAGGAAGATCGTTGCAAGTTCGAGGCCAGCCTAGGTTACAAAGTGAGCTCAAGCTCAGCCTGAACTGCATAGCGAGACCCTGTCTCAAAAAGACAAAAAAAAAAAAAAAAGTTAAGTTTTAAATGTTAAATGCACACTCACAAGATAGCACATATGTGAATGAATAGCTGATCTTTGGTTGGAATGATGACTTCCCATTGTTCTTTACATAAAGTCCCAAGTTATCATGAAGTTCAAGAGATCTGGTGTCTGCTGATTTCCTCAGCTCCTCCAGCGTCACTGCTGTATGGTGTTTGCATTTTGTTTCTTGGTACATTTCTCTCAGCTCTTCGATATGCTCTGCCTGTGTAGCATATTGGACTTTCTTGTTACTATGTCCGGATAGCCCATTTGTCCTATATGCTCCCATTCCATCCTCAAATCTCTAGCCTGCTTTTTTTAATGCTTTATCTAATGTTAAACACCTTTCAGTTTCATTGATTGCTCTGCATCTTGAACTTTTCCCATCATGACAATCTTCACACAGGTGTCTGTGCAAGCTGGTAGCATCTACACAATGGCTTGGTGTAGAGAAGATCCATGCCCTTCTGGCTTACTGACGTCACCCTACTGTTTCACCACTGCTTGACACTCTTCAGCTATTCAAAAACTATTAGATCAATAAAGACTAGAATAGGAAAAAATTAAAACAACAAAGCCTTTGTAAGCATTATAAATAATTGTAGAAGGTAAGTGATTTCAAAGTGGCAGGCTAGGGCTGGGAATGTAACTCGTTGTGCAGCGCCTGCCTGACAAGCTTATGGTCCTGAGTTTGACTCCTAGTACCCCACAAAATAAAAATATAATAAAAATAAATAAATAAATAAACAAATAAAATGATGGACTAACAAGGCATTTATACTTTTTTCACTGCTGGCAGCGTACTCCCAAAACGAGAATAGAAGCAAAATATAAATACCATTTCGATGTGATATATGGAAGAATGGTAGTGAAGCCACAGCACAGGAGAGAATTAAAGTTAAGTGTCTACAGACTGTGACACCAATGGGAGATATTTTGACTTCCTCCATAGACCAGTCTATTCACGGAACTGACGGCACCAATCACCGAGAAAGCAAAGGCTAATGTGTGTGTGTGTGTGTGTGTGTGTGTGTGTGTGTGTGTCGGGGGGGCATTCTTTGGGTGTCTTTCTAAGAAGTAGTTAGATATCTAGATGTTCATGTCCTACAAAAAATAACTAGTGACTCTGGTGAAACTGAACCAGAGAGATGAGAAAGAATGGCTAACATGAAAGAATGGGTCCAGAAACCTAAAACAGAAAACAGATGAGCTATCTGCATGTCTTCTTATTGAACAGGGCCTAGGTCCAGAACTTATCAGCCAGGCTGATTTTTCTCTAGAGAGAGATTAGAGGAACTTTCCTTGGAAAGCTAGCACCACTGCAGAGAAAAGAATTAGCAAGTTCTAACTATTGGATGTCCACACTGAGAAAGGCAGTTGGCCACAAGATCACTTCATATCGGCACACAGCAGTTGAGGGGCTTGTTTACCCTTGATTTAGAACCTTTAGTTTGGAATTTTATGTCTACTTAGGAAAATGTAGACTGCCAAAAGCCATCAGTGTTTGAGAAAGCCTCTACTGTGCAAGCAATAAAGACATTATAACAGCCAGTAACTAACTAGGAACTAAGGCATTAATGAAATAAATGGAAGATTTGGAGCAAACAGAAAATGCAGAAACAAATTAAAACATCCTCCCATTAATATCATTCAAGAGTCACGAAAGTATATTACATCTGTAAAAGAAGAATAAAATATTGTAAAGAAATACTAGCAAGCAAATTCGCCTTCTAAAAATTAAGAAAGTTAAGGTTTAAATTAATATTTTAAACTAAAATGAAGAGGTATTCATTGTGTCATAAACGTGTACTGGACGCATGTTTTGTGCTAAGCCCTGGTCTGTGCACTGATGTAATGTGAAGCTGAGTCCAATAGCATCCACAATACACAAGCCAAGTTTGCTGTTAATTAGATGCACCCAAAAAAACAGGAAAGTTATCATGTGGGTGATGAATGCCATGGACGCTGTTCCTTTTAAAGTAGTGGTCAGGGAACTCTATATGCTTAAGACACATTTGTGTGAGATCTCAAGTAATTCAGCTAGACAGCCATGTACATCTCTGAGGGGAGAGTGGTCCAGGCTGATGAAATAATTAGTGCTAAGGCCCTGAGGGGAGACTTGGCATAGATCCTAGGCAGGAGTGCTACTGGAACTGGAAGAGTTAATGCTCTGGGAATATCAGAAGTGACTCAGGACAGGTTATGTAAAGTGCAAAATCAGACACAATGGCCCACATCATAGCAAATGTTTTTCAGTGTCTCTGGTACTCTCTGAAATGAATTTCATAATGAACAATAGTACTTACACACCTAAAAGAAAAAGAAATGCAACAACCTAATGGTAAGATATGGGATAAATCAGTAAAAACATACACATACTCTCCATCTAATTATACTGGAAGGCATAGCAAAGTAGTGTAATACTCACCATTAGTTGTAATCAAAATTAATGTGACAAAAATGCACACTGATTCAGATGCCACATGGTGGTGACTCAAATATCATGAGTTATGTCATTCCTGATGAAATTACAGCTTAAAAAGTCATGATAACAACAATGAGGTGTTAAAAGTTCCTCATGAAGTTCCAAATGAAGTGATGTGTGGTGTCCAGAGAGGACATCAGAAAGCCTTGTGGGAATGAGAAGAGTTTTCACTGTGTGAATCACCCACTCATTGCAGAATTCCCAGAAGCCTTGCTGTTTTTCAGGGATGGAGAAGAGTGGCACTTATGCTGACCCCAAGCTCCAGGAAACTTTACCAAAGATCTCATTCATTGCATCAGCACCCCTGTTGAGAAACACTGTAGGCAGTCATTTTAGAGGTCTTGAGGATTTCTTAGGAGAGATGTGGAAGCTACTGGAAAATTTCTGTCCAAGAAATGTGATCTAACTCATGTTTTAAAAGGCCCTCTTGCCCAGTTGAACATAGTGCACAGCGGGTAAGGGCCAAGGCATAAGCTGTGTTAGGATGCAGCTCTGGAGTCACCTGGAGTGGCTACAGCTCTGGGAGTTGGTGAGAAGGGCATCTAGAAGTCAAGAATGGCAAAAGTAGGCAACTATGCTTCTCTGATACAATGATCGATTGCACTTTTCTTTGTATGCTAGTGATGCTTTCTTGGTATGGTGGCAAATTCAAAGTTGCTGATTTCTGCACAAATATCCCCTTTGTTTGTTAGTAGTCTGCTAAATTATAATTTCACTGCCTTTTCCTGTCACTTGTCCCCCAGAGCCATTAAAGACTGGAGATCTGACAATATATTAGACTGCCTTCTCGTCCAGGATTCCTTTAATGAAGGATTGTTCATGGTCTAGCACTGCAAATCTCATTAACCTTACCAACATATCCTCATTCTACTACCTGATCATCTTACCACTGCACAGCTAGTAAACTGGAAAAAAGAGGTAAAATGAGTTTTCTACTCCCCAAGGGGATAGGCTTAGAATTACATAAAACCTGTCTTTTATGGACAAAATCCACCAACCATAGAAGTTCATTATTAAAAGTAGAAAATAAATAAAAAATTAAGGCAAGCTATTTTAGGGTGGTGTTTCTAAAACCACTCCATATTATAGCAGAGAATAATCAGCTTTTCCCACTATTGGATGAATTAAGAAGTATAGCTAAACATGAATAACAAATTTTTTACAAATCATATGTTTCAGCTATGAAATTCACATGAATGTTACATTTTGCTGTACTTTATTTCTATACTTATTTAAAATAGAAAAGTAATTTTTTGAGTCATTTGCTATAAAACAAAATTGTTGGACTGGGTAGATGTATTATTTTATCTTGTGGTTTCTTATGTGAAGTGAATTTTGTGTTTCATTGGATTAAAATGATTGCATGTCTTAGTTACTTTTCTTGTTACTAAGACAAAACACCCGGCACCCCCAAATTAAAGGAGGAAACCTTTACTTGGCTCACAGTTTATAGAGTTTTCAGTCCCTACTTGGGTGGCCCCAAGACAAGGTGTGCATGGCAGAGGGACACAGTGGAAGAGAAACAGTTCATAGTGGGCAGAAGGCAGCAAAGCAGCAAAACAGCAGCAGCAAACAAGAAAGCTTTTATATTTCATCCAGGATACCTGCCCATTGGATAGAGAAATCCACACCCAGCATCACACAATGTCACCCAAATCCAGCTACCTCTGAAAAACCCCACCTGTAACTGCATGAGGCCTTGGGATATCTAGATATAAGCCATAACATGGTGTTCTGGTTTGTGTCGGGATATCCCCTCAAAGCCTCAGGCAGTGTTGGAGTGGGCTTCTAGAGTGTATGATTGATCCATGGTCCAATACTGGGATTAAGGGTGTGAGTCTTATAGCCACCCTGGGGTGGGTAGTTTGCATACAATATAAGGGAGGGAAAAAGAGGCTTGCTCTTCTGGCTGCTGCTTCTCCCTTTTGCTCTTGTTCCTTTGCTGCTTTCCACCACCATGAGCTGTTGCCCTCTGCCATGTGCCACTCTGCCTTGGAGCCAGCCAAGTATGGACTGAAACCTCCTCAAACTGTGGGTTAAATAACATTTTCCTTCCTTAATTTTGGGTGTGGGGTATTTTATACCAGCAATGAGAGAAAAGTAACCGAGACACATGACATAATCAAATGAACAACTGAACAGAGCCCAGTGAATAAATTATTATAAGAGGCAGGAAGAGTAAAGGAAAACAGCAGAGACTGTTGAGGCACTATAGTGATTATAATATACCTTCTCCAAACTATGTGTTTGTGTCATGATTTACAGAACTGTAAATATTGCTTTTTATGGAGGATGAGTGAGTATTACTTTTTGTGGTAAGACACATAATTAAGTTAAGGATCTGAGGTAAAGAAATTATCTGAAAACAGTCAAGTGGGGCCTAAATGCTTTCACAAGTGTACTTAAAAGAAAAAGCAAGAGGGAAGAAACAGAAACAGAAGGAGAAAACATGAGGAGAGGTAGAGATTGAAGTGATATAGTGTCAGACCATGGCATGTAGATAGTCTCCAGAAGATCAAAACATCAAGGAATGGACTATGAGAGATGTTTCTGTGGTTTTAAGCAATCCAATTATAGCAACATTGGGATAGTTACAGGAAACTATAAGCAGCCATTTTGGGTAACAATCTCGAGGGCTGTTAGCATGACTGGAACTCATGTACAAGGAGGAAGAAGTGGCTGCCAGCAGGAGTGAAGCCCTGGAGAATGCTGAGCTTTGTGACCTTTGCTAGGGGAATGTTCTGAGAAGGAGGACGCAGGTTTGAGAAGGAAATACCTGAGGTTTTCTGTCTCCATTCTCCATAGGTCTTACCCTCAAGACCCCTTGAAACCAACCCAAAGTTTGGCATCAGGGGAGCCTGACTGATGCAATCCTAGGAATCGGCTGCCCTAGAGACAGTACAGCTGAAGAGAGTGAAAGATGGATCAAGGAGGTTAAATGAAGTATCCATTACCATACTTGTAATCCAGGTTTATAACCAGCATGGTGAAAAGTATTGCCTTATGAGTGAGGAGACTTGGAGTCTGGTCTTTCTGCCACTACCTGCACATTCTAATGTTTTTGTTTCACTTCATAATTTATTAGAGAAAAAGAAATTTATTTTAAAACTTTAGAAGGTGGGAAATTGTCATATTTTGGGAATCATTAACCATTAAGAAGCTGAAAAAATGGAAGAGACTTACGCCACATGACAGACAGGTCAAAACAAGAATATAATCTCACATATTTTAGTGCTCAGAAATGTTTCTAGGCTGTTGTGGATTGACAACATGTGAGCAATTTGTAGTACCCAGCTGAACTGAATCGGTATGGTGCTGGGTGTAGAAGGCCCACTTGAGGATTATTGCCACCAGCATAAAAAGAGAACTGGAGAGGAAGAGGTGGTGCTGCTGATTCTTCTGGAGAAGCTTGTCACTCTGGTTTTCATGATATGAACTCAGCTGCTATCATCAGAGGGGCTCAGGACCTCGTTGTTGCTGAGGATGGATGTGGTTCACTTTGGGGGAGCTCCGGTCCCCATTTTGAGCATCACTTCCTGGCTCCGGAGGGAAAGATGATGTGTCGTTGATTCTCCTGGAGAAACATGTCATGCTGGCTTTCCTGATTTAAACTCAGCCATTCTCACTGGAGGAGCTCAGGACCTTGCTGTGGCTGAGGATGGCTGCTGTTCTTTTCAGGAGAGCTTTGATCCTTACTTTGTGCATCACTTCCTGGCTTAAGTGCAGATGCCTCAGCCTGCTGACACAGATCCTTCATCCTTCTGGTACAGACTTTCTAGCATCCAACACTGACCTTTGGGCCTTTCCTGTGCAGATCGTTGAAACAGACTTGCATGAAACATTATTGTAGGCAGGATCCAGCACATCAACTGGATTACTTGGTCTCTAATGTGTGGACAGGTCTCTCACACTGTTTTGCCTTACTTTGGATGAATATTATAAAAATTCTATAAATTATGTGTCTTGTATTAAATTGTTTCCCTTGCAAACTCTGACTACAACATAGGCTTTGTGGAAGAGATTGTATGTGATGCTGTCCTTGGACTAAGGGAAGTGAAAAGTGGTACATAAGTATGAGGTGAAAGAAAAGCCTCCTCTCGGAGGCTATGGGAGGAGGGTTTCCTTTATTTCCTGTAAAATGTTGTGTGAATTTGTTTCTGTTCCTATCCATACCATGTTATATTCTGTCTCCCTTTTCAATCTCTGATGCATCTTGTGTTAGACCTCAGCTCAGTTCAAATATCTTTTCTTCAGTTATGGTTTTCCTGATTCACAAGAGTGGAATTAATTTTAAAATTCTTTGAGCCAACTACATATTTTGTAAATCTCCCTACTTCACTGCAATGTATTTATCTCACTACATGTTTGACTCTGCTCTTTGACAGTAAGGCACTAAAGAGGAATATTGCATTTCTCTTTACCTTCAAGTCTTATCATGGTGGCTGACACCTAATGTGGCCTTGTTGTCATTACTGCATGAGTGAATTAAACAGCAAAGATATGCCTACAATTTTGTAAATGAATGGTTATCCCAGAATCTGGAAGTGCCCAACAATTTCTACTGGATTCAAAAATAGGTCATGCAAAACTTATTAATCCCATATCTGTCTCAGTATGTTCCACTGACTAGAGTTTCCATACTATTCTGGAGACACTTCAAGTTAAAATATATCATGTTGCATGAAATTCTCTTTCTATAAGCATTTTCTAAGTTTCTGTAAGTTTTCCTGAATGTGGTTGAGTATTCAATATCTCTACTATATTGGGAATCCTCTGAAGATGAAAATATGTCATATTTCTAGCATATATCAAAATGTTCAGCATAGCAAATGTTAAGGTTTGTTAAAATTAACTGAATAGCTACATAAGAAGGATTAATTTTATTTTTGACAATTGGAATAACATTACACAAAATTGCTATGTGAACTTTTACCAATCTTTGGTGGTATGCTTGAAATTGTATGATGTAAATTAAAAAAGAAAACAGTATATGCAAGATTTATTTTTGCAGATGTCCTAGGGAGCACTAGAAAAAGTCCTTGTCTGGAGTCATTCCCCTCACAGTGGATCAGTGAAGTGCTGGAGAGATACGGCAGATGCATGAGAAGAGATAACGCTCAATAGAACCCCAGAGTGAAAGCTGCTGGGGTAAACGGGTTAAACAATTAGCTTGATTTGTGTCCAAGCTGCTTTTTAACTGGGCATCTCTGTTGCGAGCTCCAGCATAACTAGCAGCAGGAATCTTTAACTACAGGTAACAGCTCTCTGCAGCAACAGGAGGTCGCCCACTAATCTTTGTGATGGCAAGAATCTTTCTGCTCATCCATTTGCTCCTCCCAATAATCCTGTGAAGAAACTGTTTTATCTTTAATTTATGTAAGGAAGCTGAAAAGTTTGAATCACATGTCCAAACTCACAGAACTAATCCTTTTCTGATGATAAGAGTAAACAGTCCACTACAATATGTTGATGTCACCACTGAAAGCTGTGACAGTATCTCAGAGGATTCAGAATGTTGAGGGATCAGAGTCCCCTTAGCCTCCGTTGATGAACATGAATGTGAATGAGAAGGAAGCCAGGGTAACACAGGGCTCAGCCCTCAGCATGCACACTCTGAGGTTCATGATGTAGCCTTTGTTTCTTAGGCTTATAATGGGGCCTAAAGCACAGTGAAAACCTGTGGAGAAGTTTAAAGAGAAGTTTTCCTGAATGTGGCCAAGTACTTGAAAAATTTCCCTGACATACTTAATGTTAGACAATGAACAGCAAGTTGGGTGAACTGAAGAGAGACTTGGGTGGTTAAAGGGGGGTGACGGGAATAACGGGAACCTATTGGAGTTGTCAGGCAGTATGTTTTCTACCCAGTGCTTCTGTATGGGGCTAGGCAACTGTCTCCTAGTTCTGCGTCTTTCCAACAAAGCTTCTGTCCATCATTCAGTCTTATTCACCAACAGTCCGCTTCCCCTGCCCCTCCTCCTGCCAGATACACCTGGAGGGACACTGAGTGATTTTAAATGGTTGTTTTTCATTGACCCATTTGACATAGCGATTGACTGAAGAATGAAGTGGCAGGCAAAGGTGATCACCAGGTAGAGCCTGAGAACTGTTGTAGAGATGATGAGGCAATCTTCTGTTTGGGTCTCTGGGGGGAATAGCCAAGAATGCTGCTCCCTCAACTCTCAGCTGATCTATGATTCTCATATCATTTGTCTAGCTTCACTTCTTTTAAGGGACAAAGCAGGAAGACGGTTAGCACGGCAGTGTGAGTGCTGTGTTAACAATTCAGAGAAGCTATAGGTGAGTCTCTGAGAGAGGAAGATCAGTACCATGCAGTCTCATAAAAGTGGCCTATTAAATGCTTTGTGCTCACAGTAGCTGGTGGCCATTAGCTTTAAAAACAGAGTTCACATGCAAATATCTATGCACTGTACTTGCTATCTATGCACTTGTACTTTGTATGGCCTTGGAAAAAGGATCTTTCTCAGTCTCAGTTTATTCGTGGGTGCACTAATAAACTTTGTTCTGTAGTGCTGGGATGATTAATGATTTATAATGTGCCAAGGCCTAGTATCTGCAAATGTTCATTAATAGCAGCTTTTAATCTACTATACTATGTATTTTAGTTGATTAGTATATGTGTGTAGTACGTAAAGTTTACTTTGTGTCAAGTTGGTACATGTACACAACTCATGTTCATTTCCTTTTCATCCCCTTTCCCTTCACTCCCTTCCCCTGCACCCTCACTTAATTCCCTTCCCTTGTTTTAGTCTTTGTAGTTTGCCATACATAATGTTTACATTTGTTGTATGTAGCTAGTACATGTGCATAACACATACTACATTCTTGATATTGACTGTTCATTAGAATGATCTGAAAAGATTTGAAGAACCCCAATAATAAGCCCACTCCAAACTGATCAAATCTGCATCTCTGATGTTGAGACACTGATATAAATATTTTAAAAAATCTCTCCTGGTGATTCTAACATGTGCCCAAGAATGAGAGCTACTGTCAAAATTTATTATAAGCATGTAAAATTTCATCATGTGCAGATTTCACTTAAAAACATTAATGATGGAATGAAGCTAATTTCTGTCTAATACCTATGATATGTCTCATGTTTTCACAATATTCCCATTTTATGGATGAGAAAATTAAGGGGTACAAGAGATTAAAGCAGTATATAATGGAGTTGGGATTCCATGGTAGCATCTCTAATTTTCAACCAGTCCAGTGTTTGGTGTGTGTGAGTCCCTACTTACTAGGCTCCTCTTGTAGACTGGAACTTAGATTTAATCAAGAATCTTCTTTTCTTTTTTATTTTAAAGAGGAAAAAAAGACAAAATAACAACAAGAAAGACAAAAACAAGACAACATAAAAACAATAAAAATGATACGGAATTTCAAAACAAAATGATAGGGATTAACAGTGGTTGTTATATTGCATATTGTTATCATCAACAAAGTTGCTCAGATTAGCAGATGTAAGAGGGCAAGATTGATCAAACAATTAAAGAGAATAAGAATAATAAATAGAAATCAATAGAAACAATATGGGAAAATATATATGTATATACAAGGACAGCTGGGATAATTGTGTTGCTGATGTCTATTGGTTTATTGAAAGGAAGAGTTAATGCTTAAATTTTTCTGACCAGTTTTGCATGCTTATATCTGGTACTCTGAACAACTACTCTGGAGACAACAGTATGCAATTCAACCATACACGTTGTTGAATTCCTGCTTCTTGTTCAGAATCTGCTTTTCTTAAATTGTAGAATAGGCACTGCAGGGTGCACTCCAGGTGAGCAATCATTGCTTTTTCTACATTATTACCCAGGTAAACAGGAGATTACAGTTGGTAGTGTGGCTGTTTGATGAACACAACCCAGGGAATCAGATGTGAGTGTAGGTTCCATTCCCACTATTTTTTTTTTTCCGGTACCGGGAATCGAACTCACAACCTCGTGCTTGCCAGGTAGGCACTGTGCTGCTGAGCTAAATCCCCAGCCCCTCCATCCCCACTATTAATCACATGGTATCATGTCAGTCACTTACCCTTTTGAACCTTGTACTCATCACCTATAAAATGGTGAGACATGAAAAATTCTGATTATTTTTTCTTTAGTTTCTAAAGGGAAAATTACTGAGTAGGCATGTCATGTAGGATTACTCATATTTGTCTCACATACAAATTTTAAGTGACCCAGATTCAAATAGGAGAGCACTGAGAAATGCAGTCCTCTCTAAGCCTTGTGAGCCGGATTAGGCTTCTAACAGCACAGAAAAGTTTATTATAGAAGAGCAGTGGCTAGTGCTGAGCCTGTGAGTTCTCTAACATGGTGTTGCCTAACTAATGACCCAACTAAAGACGTGGAAAAACATTGCCCTGGTGACTTTAGGGATCAAGAAGTGAAGAAACGTGGAAGGTCTTTCGCTGAGATCCATCCCACTTTCCAGGCCCTAGAGAAATTCTCAGAGGCATTCTCACTGAAGAGCTCTGCAGTCTGTTGTACAGGGTTCCCAGAGTCTGAACGGATGCAGCTGCTGTTGTGGGAGACAAAGAAGGCCTCTGATGCTCATGATTCTCTGAGTGATACTGGTCTTGGAGCCGTCAGCCTGCAAGTAATAGCTCTGCCAGGAGAATGCAGTGCAGGCCCAGCTCTCCAAAGGATTTTGTGCCAGATGGTCATGTGCTTAAAAGTTTTCATTGCTAGAGAAAGACATCAGTCCACTAGAGTGTTTACCTTTCTGAAGAAAAACATTTTTTATTTTAAAGAGAAAAAAACAAAGTTAAAAACAAAACAAAACAAAAAACAGTAAAAATGATACAAGATTTTAAAACAAGGTGATAGAAAATTAAAAATAATTGTTATATTACATATTGTTATCTTCAAAGTAGTTGCTCAGACCACCAGACACAGGCATGCAAGATCGATAGAAAAATGAAGCATTAACAGTTCCTTTCAATAAACCAATAGAAATCAGTAGTACAATTATCCCAGTTATATATATATACATATATATTTCCCCTCCTTTTCTCCTTTCCCCTATCCCCCTGTTCTTTCCTTTAAAAAAAAGATAAACTAATTTTTGAGAGCTTTAGCTACATTGTAAGCAAATTTGTAGATGTTAGATCAACTGTACCAGAAGTTAGACTGAGAATAATTTTAAGTTGAAACAGATGTAGGCATCATGAAGAAAGAGCCAGTGTCCCCGTGGATCAATTGTTAGTCCTTGGAGTCGTTCCAGTCTGGGCAGTTCCATACTGAATCAGAAGGCCCCTAAGAAGAGTAAGATAGAGCTCATCTCAGTTCTCCTTATTCAGGAAGAATTTCAGTATCTTCCTTTGATTCAAATCTTCCAAAGGTTAGGGGAGCAGACAGCTAGGATGCAGCCCACTGCAATGTCTTCTAGACAGAGTACAGAAGTCAAGGCGGGGCTACAGGAGGGAGTTCTCCAAATGAGGATGTCCGGTGCTTGCCATCAATGCAGGAAAGCAAGTGTAAAACTTTCCACGCGTCCTCTGCACCATGGGTACACCTTGGTCTAGCACTGTTCCTCACTGAAAATGAAGAATGTTTCGCCACCAACCACCAGAATTGCTTTTCTGTTTATGTAACCTGGAAGAAATAGATCACTATGCAATCTGAGAAACTACTTTGAAGATCCAGCGCAACAGCAAGATGTTTTTGTCTCTACCAAACGCTTTTATCTACTTTACCATTATTCTAAGCGAGTATACAAAAGCTCAATTAGAAAAATGACAGATTATAACTGTTAATATAATATTTGTATTAAGGTTAGGGAATATATAATATGAATCTTTTTGGCTAATTGATCTCATTTTTGTTCAAGTCACCAATTGTATCATTACTGTACCTTTGCTGTCATTAATTGTAATAAACTAGACATAGAGTGTTTTGGGTTTTATTATTTAACATCAGCTGTAACATCAAGTGTAGTTAACAGCATTCCATTAAATGTTTCACGGCAGTGGACAAGTTCGAAAGTCAAGATTTAATTTAATGCAAAAATGACTCATTCTACTCAAATTAAAACCTTATTATTTACTTTCATAAAATTTGGTTAACAAAAAACTAAATGTCTTATGAAAAAGATGACAAATCTACATTTTAAAGTTGCTTTTACTTCATTTTGGTCATGTATAAGAAAGAATAATTCTCTAGCTTTCCTGAGTTGCTGTGGAATTCAGCTCTTGAAAATAAATTGTAGGGGGCCACACTTTCTTTTATGATGATCTACTTCCTCTTTATAGTTAATGGTGAAAATGCAGCAAAGAAATATATTAATTTGCCAAGCAGAACAGTAAGTTTATGACTGGGGTGGGAATACAGCCAGGCTTCCTATATCCTGGTCATGATTTTGTTCTAATTGATGCTTCCTATTTATCCATGAAGATACCTACTAATCAGGAAATGTCTGTGTGGAGATCTCTCTCATTTCTCTCTCTCTCGTCTCTGTCTCTATTTCTATCTCTTAACAGTTAGAGGATTTCACATCATCATTTTCTGCATTCAAGATATTTTCAGGGTGCCAGGCTGTCATATCACTTGAATCATTATATTAAGCTTATAGACTGTAATCAATATATCATTTGGTTTACACATGTTTATATCTGTTTTTTAGAAAGGGGGAAGATATTTAATTCAAAGCTTGTTTGTGTCCAAAAATAAAACTGAGACTTATAGACTATTTAATTTTAGGACCTGGGGATTTCTATTGAAGTCTTTTTTTGCTGAATATGTCTGCAAGGTCAGTGACTGTAACTCAGCACTGCAATTTCTAGTAACCCCCATAGTTTTGCAGATAATTCAATGCAGGGTGCATAGCCATGCATATCTTCAGGAGAAAATAGCCTGGGGTGGATTTCCTTATGTGTGATGTGTGTCTAGAGACCTGAATGATTTCCATGCATGTATGGAGGTCGAATTACTATTATACTTAGTATTACACAGGGTCACTGTTCATTGAATGCACTGCAGTGTATCCAAAAAGAAAGGGGGTCTACCTAGAAGAATTATATGAAGGGACCTAAAACGTCAGTAGTAGGAGCAAATACTGATAGAAGGAGATTCAGCTTGGCAAATTCAACTTGATGCATTTTGGACTGACTAAATTTCAGACGTGGGTATTAAATGGACTAGAAAAACCTGGAAATCTCTGATTGCAAAAGAAACCTCGGAGTCTTACTCGGGGATGATAAACTAGATTTAGGTGTATAATGAGCAGACAAAATGAGCTCATGCTATTTTAGCCTTGGAGGCTAAGTCAAGTACCACATTATTTTGGATATAAATTCTGTGTCTTAAATAAAAACTGTTGAGTTATCCTACTATCCCTTCTCCAAATTATGTAGCTCTTCTCCAGTAAAACGTCTGTAGTGTTGGAAAGAAAGGTTGTTAGCGTCATGGCTGTGAGATCTGCAGAGTGTAGGATTTTGTTTCTGGGACATCTCATTCAACAGATCCATTCATCATTTGATGGGATAAGAGTTAATTGTATTAGTTTTTTTTTTTTTAAATGAAGGAAAAGAAACCAAACTGAAGCATTTAAGAGTAAGAATTACAAAAAAGATCTTGTGAAGATAAAAATAATGAGGCACTCATGTTTTGAATCTTTCCAAAATTTCTATTTATTCGAGAAAAAATGATCACAGAGAAATAATTTGAGATAATTTAAAAATAGAGCCAAGAAAGCTTTGTGGATAGGAGAAGCACCACTGCAGTGCAATATCTTCCAACTTTCACTGCTGTGCTTGACAACCTTCTTGCACTGTGTTCATTTTTTTGTTTATTCATCTCATTTGTCAAGCCATTTTCACATAAGCAAGGTTGTGCTAGGCACTATGGTGAATATAGAGAAGTATAAAACTAGGTTCTTAAGTTGTGGAAGGAAAAAGGTCTGAGCAGCGATAATTTTCTGTTGTGTATTAGCTCTCTGACTTTAGGAAGTTATTTAATCGTTCCTCTACTGTTTTATCCAAGTGTAAATGGGATAATAGTGTATGCTAAATATTTTTTGTAGAATTCAATAATGTGTATTTGCCTATATGGTGCCTCATCCTTAACAAATGGTCAATACATTAAATTCTGCTTTCTCTTTTAAATGATAATATGTGATAATGCATGACAATTGCTGAGTGCTCAGAAATGTAATGAAGTAATGAGAACAGGCTTTGCAGAAGATGTGGTGCTTAAGATGAGAAAGATGGGCTCAACGTAGATACTTTTTGAATAGATCTTTGAAACAGGGGACACCTTTGAGACCTGACACTGACTTTCCTGTCAATCTAGCTTTGTAGAGGAAAAAAGCAAGCATGGAAAGTATGGTACAGAGATGAAAGTCTATGCTTGAACCCAGAAGGAACCAAGTTCTTATCTGGCTCCATCAATTTTTTGCTGTGTGACCTTGAGCATCAGCTACTCCTTGAGCATCAGCTACTCACTGAGCATCAGCTACTGACTTCAAAAGGAGACTGTGAGGAATCAACAACCTTGTTTCCCTGAAAAAAAAAAGACCTAGCTGGAAATAATTAAGATTGAAATAAAAAATGCCAGCCCCAATCAGCTCATCCATACCTTACCTGCCATTGCTATTCTCTTGATTGGTGGCTACTCTGTAAGGTAGGGCACCTTACAGAGAAGGAAGTGAGGGTGATACAGGCTTAAGGGAATTGATCAGATCCCCTCTGCTTCTCTGTAGGATCTTTCCCAGAGTCCTAAGCCTTATTCTGTCTTCTTAAGTTTGTAATATAAAAACCACAATATTAGTAAATGACTTAAAAGTAATGTGAACTTTCTATGTATCAGGCTTAGCACTAATCTCCTTTAGTCCTGAGACAGTCCTAAGAAGTCAATACAGTACTCATGTTGTTTAGCTAAATCTAAAATGTCACCAGTTAATTTGTGCAGCTCTACTCTGAATCCAGTTGTGTTCTTCATTACATTTTCTAAGTTTCACTTGCTTCCCAAGTCTAGGTTTTTGCATCCCTCCCAGCTGAGGTGACACAGTTCCCTGGTTAAAATGAGGGCCCCCAAGGCCTAGGCATTCCAAACACCAAGTGCCCACCATCCATTCTGCTTAATATGGTAGAGTGTGCATAGCTCCAGTTCTCAGAACCAACTTACCAGCCCAGCCTTTATGGAATTATGAGAGTGCTTTAGGCATGTCAGGCTTTTGTCCCTTAAAACAGCTTCTGGATTCCTTACGATTTAAGAAGTGAGAATGTCCCTTTTCTTTGGTAAATATATTTTCACTTTAAAAAGTAATCAACAATTTTCATATGTGTAGTGGATTGATAACTGGTGGTCAACTTATAACCCCCAGCTAAACTGAGTAAGCATGGTGCTTGGTGTGGGAGGTCCACCTGAGGACTGTTGCCAGCAGCATAAGAGGCAGACCTAGAGAAGAAGAAGGAGGCTGTTGGGAGCTGGTAGAAGCTATGGGGAGCTGTTGGTTCTTTTGGAGGAGCTCATCATGCTAACTTTCCTGATGAACTTGGCTGTTTTCATCCTCAAAGGAGCTCAAGACCTCAGTGGCACTGAGAAAGGCTTCAGCTCACTTTGGAGAAGCTCTGGTCCTCACTTTGAGCATTGCTTCCTGGCTCCAGATGGGAAGATGGTGCACTGCTGGCCTCCTGGAAAAGCTTGTGTCATTGGTTTCTCTGATGGGAACTTGGCAATCTTGATCATCGGATGTCATTCTTTGGGTGAAAGATTTTAGTTCATTTTTACACTGTCCTGTTCTTAACAATCACGTTGTCTTCTATTTCACCTTTGCAACCTAAAACTCCATTACAGCCACCCCCTTGGCCAAATGCTTCACATCATTCTATTGGCTTTTTGCTCTCAATTTCAAACATAGACCTGGCCAAAAGTTCTCAACAGTAACCATGCCACTGTCTCAAGTATAGACTACATTGAAATTTTGTTTCTCCAACCAGACAATATCTCTAAACACAAGCAAAATGCAGGCCAACTTCTACCAAAGAACAATATACCACCTGGGATTCTGCAGCCAATACAGTCCTTCTCCACTGAAGCCTCCTGAGCTTCATCTTAATTGGCAGCATTTCCATAAGTACTCTGACTTTCCAGGCTCCAAACAGAGTCTCCAATATAGTTTGCAGCATGCAAGGGCTGCCAGTCTCTCAAAACATTTCCAAATTGATTCCAAAGGTTCTTAAGTCACATGGCCAGGCAGCATCATAACAGTAACCCCACTCCTGGTAACAATTTATAATATTACTATTTATAATTTATAAATAGTACCTGGTACTATTTATAATAGTCACCCAAATCATGATATAACAGAGAGTGCAGGAAATCTGTTCACACACTATAGACCAAGAATCCAGCTGAGGGCTGGGGATATAGCTTAGTGGCACAGTGCCTGCCTGGCAAGCACAAGGTTGTGAGTTCAATACCCGGTACCAAAAAAAAAAAAAAAAAAAAAAAAAAAAAGAATCCAGCTGAGGGCCTATATCTCATGATAATGTCCTGCATGAGTCCAGTTTAAGACCTAGAGTTCATAACAATGCCTCCCACGAGGCCAGCTGGAGGTTCACAGCCCATAATAATATCTCATGCAGGGCTGTTTCATAGATCTGCTACAAAGATCCAAAGGTCAGTGGTGGAAGCTAGAAAGTCTGTGGCAGCAGGATGAAGGATCTGTGCTAGCAGGCTGAGGGATCTGTACTAGAGCCAGGAAGTGATGTTCAGGAGAACCAGAGCTCCCCTGAAAGGTACCATAGTCATCCTCAGCAACAGTGAGGTCCTGAGCTCCTCCAATGATCAAGATGGTCAAGTTCCTGTCAGGGAAGCCAATGCAGCAAGCTTTTCCAGGAGGCCAGCAGTGCACCATCTTCCCCTCTGGAACCAGGAAGCAATGCTCAAAGTGAGGAATAGAGCTTCCCTAAAGTGAGCTGAAGCCTTTCTCAGGGCCACTGAGGTCTTGAGCTCCTTTGAGGATGAAAACAGCCAAGTTCATCAGGAAGCCAGCATGATGAGCTCCTCCAAAAGAACCAACAGCTCCCCAAAGCTTCACCAGCTCCCAACAGCCTCCTTCTTCTCTAGGTCTGCCTCTTATGCTACTGGCAACAGTCCTTAGGTGGGCCTCCCACACCAAGCACCACACTTACTCAGTTCAGCGGGGGGTATAAGTTGACCATCAGTTATCAATCCACTACAATATGCAACCTCTTTTAGCAAGTCTGTGTTTTCTCATAGCGTAAGTTACACAGATGTCACAGAAAAAAACTGTGAGAGAACAGCATTTTTTCACAGTAAATTCCCGAGAATGTTCATAGGCAAATTGACTCTAAGTCCATCCTACTCTGTTTGGGAGGCTGCTTTTATTGTAACTCAGCAGGAACCTGAAAATCTTTTTGGAAGACATAGCTTTTGATGAATCACACACTCTGCAGCATCCAGAGGTTAAACTTGTTTTAGGTTTTATGGAGTTCCATGGCTGTGTTCTAATTTATAATGCAGCCTTGAGTATGAGGCTTATTAATAACTTTTACTGCTTCCTCTTTTCCACTGAACTGAATCTCTGTAACTCAGTTGTTTTTATCCCTGTCCAAGATGTGAGTCCTTTTCTCAGTTTGCACATAGTCAGAGAGCACCAAAATAGTTCATAGTCTATGAAAGCCACAGTGAAGGAAGAATGCCTAACAGTAACAAATTTGTGTGACAGTTTTTCTAGAATCTTTATAATAAATTTCCAGCTCATGTGGTAGTCCCCTAATCTTGTGGTCACACAATATAGGTTAATAAAATATTTCTAACATAGTCTATGTGTGTATATTGAGAACCAAGAATGACCACTTAATGGTTTTATCATACATATAAACTCAGATATTGTGTGAAGTACACTTTTTTTTTTTATGCACAGACATTTAAAACTGTCACTCTTTGGCTTCAAGGCAAAAAAGTTTTTAATCTTAAAACCAACATTTTTGGTAAAGCAAATCTCTATTATCTTTCTTACTACAAAAGTGCCAGGTAATTCAGAATGGAAACTTTCCCTTTATCATCAGTTTTCATTATTTCTTTTTTGTGAAATGATGTTCAATTCAAAATTAACTCCCAAATATCTTATGGCTGTCAATTAACAGCATGATATTAAGCAAAACTTGCAGAGGAGCCAAAACAGAGTACAAGTGGCTGAAGTTGAGAAGCACCCTTGGTAGGAACCCAGGGAGGACTTTCTTTTACTCTTGAGTTAGGTAAGAGCACTCACAGCTGTGCTGCTGGTTTATGTTTTCTTTGGAATTATATTAAGCCTCCACTAAAAATATGAAAATGTTAT
The DNA here is from genome assembly GCF_000276665.1 of Chinchilla lanigera. Classification (NCBI taxonomy): domain Eukaryota; kingdom Metazoa; phylum Chordata; class Mammalia; order Rodentia; family Chinchillidae; genus Chinchilla; species Chinchilla lanigera. Next base: position 2,322,912 of record NW_004955414.1, read on the forward strand.
GTTCTTAATGAAAAGAAATAAGCCAAAAAATTGTTGGTTTTTGGTTTTCTACTAGAGTCTTCCAATAATTCTGTATTTCCCTTAGGATAAAAGGCGGGACTGTAGGGAGGTGTTTATTGACCACATTGTGCCCCTTTGAAATCTACTTGTTAAAGTTCTCTCAAGAGGACTGTATTTGATTTTTGGTTTTTGATTGACTTTTTTTAGACAGGGCCTTGCTATGTTGCATGAGTTCAGGAGCCTGGCCTTGAGCTCACTATGTAGCCCAAGCTGGCCTCAAACTTGAAATGATTCTCCTGCTTCAGCCTCCCAAGTACTGGGATTACAGGTGTGCACCACCATGCCGAGCTATAAGACTGTGGTTGGAAACAGTACTTTTAGGAGTTTGTTATGCTTACATGAGGCTGCAGGAGTAGGTTCCTAATCTTGTAAGACTGGTGGTCTCATAATAATAGTAATGAAAGAGCTCTGAGCATCTGTTCCGTGCCTGCACAGAATAAAGGATGAGTAGAACTAGAGTGAGGAGGCCGCTGTCTGCAGGTCTGGAAGAGAGCCTGCACCAGGAACACAATTAGTGATGCCATACCTAGACCTTGGACTTAACAGCCTCCCCAGTGTGAGCAAACAAATGTCCACTGTTCACGCCATCTGAGTTGTGGTATTTTATGAAGGGTAGCCCAGGCTGACTAATGCAGTTTAGGAAAATTTAGGGTCTGGCCACTTCGAGAGTGTCACATTTCTTCTACCACCCTCTCCAAATCATCCCAAACCACACTTGAAGGTAGCTGGAATCATTCATTCTATTCATTTTTGCTTTAGTTCTTCCTTGACTGTTCTGAAAGACACACCTGAAGTGAATTTACCTTAGAAGCTGGCCCTGACCACCGCAGGCAGAATTTTCCCATCGTGTCTTCCATAGAACATTGAATATAACACAATAATAGCCATTTTCCCACAAGTATGGAATTATTGATTTAAATACTTGACTATTCATACTGACCTTGAAGGCAAAAACCTAATTGTATTGATATTTGAGTGTCTGGGACCTCCAGGGAAGCAAGGTTCAACAGATAAGGTCAGGACTTCCAAGTTGGGGCCTGTATCTATCATCTTTTAACTTTGACTGATTATTCAATCTTTCTTAGTTTCATCATCCACAAAATGTGGAAGATAAAAAGGTCAATTATGACTTGAAGGCTTGTTAAAATATAGGCAGCTGGGCCCTGTGGGAATGACTGATTCAGTGGGGCTAGTGGAAATGTCCTGGAGTTGCAGTTCCAGTACTGTTCCACGTGATAATGATGTCATTGTGGGAATTACAGCACCTTGAGAATCACAGCAAAGTGATTCAGGCATTCACTTAGCATTTATTAAGTATTATATGTGAGAGTCTGGGTAATGTTTAGGTAATCAAGAGTGAATAACTCCAAGTTTATTTTCTCCAAAACCTTATAAATATCTGTTGAAAATAGATGAACAATAATAAACAAATTGTGAAACCAACAAAACTAGCTTTGGAAGGTGTTCAAAATGAGAGAAGTAAGCTAGAACTTCTTGAAAGATTTTGTTAGATTGATGTGAAGGTCTCTCTAAGAAGGTGACATTTGATTTGAGAGCTGATGATGGGGTAGAGTGTACTACACTGATAACATGGAAAGAAATATAAAGTCCCAGAAGTGGGAAAAAGCCTGTTACTCCAGGAATACAAGGGAATACTGTCTGGTTTAAGGGTGACATATAGAAAGGAAATATAAATGATGTGGAGTAGGCAAAAGCCAGACACACTGATTTAAGATGTTGATGAGTTGTTTACATTGTATCCAGAGCATTATAGGCTTAAACAGAAGTGGGATATCAACTACTTTATGTATACATTACGACTGGCTGCTGCGAGAGGTGGTAGGGGATAAAAACCAAAGCTGTCATCAGCTCTGCAAAATTCCAGGAAAAGTAGAAACAGTGGGACTGGAATTGAAGAGCAGAGGAAAATCTTGGGAGGGAATTTGGAAGTAGAGCTGACAATGTTGTAGGTAGCGGAGTTAGACAGAAATATTATAAGCAATCAGACAGGGCCAGGCCCTCGAAGGAGCCAATATGGAAGACAAGATACCTTGCAACTGTGGGAGAGAGTGCTGTGGGCCAGACCTCAAGACAAAAGATGAAACAAATGTGCCCACATACCTTCCTAGGGATGGACATCAGGGATTGATACTTTAAATAGGTATCAATCACCTTGAAAAATCCAGGAAGAGTTACTAACCCAACCCCCTACAGGAAGAACCCCTGTTCTATATTCATGCCTGCTTGCTATTTGACTCACTTCCCCATTTGAACCCGATTTAATCAATTTTGCCTGAACAATTACACTTGTAATCTTATTGGTTGACAATAGTTTTGTCCCACCTCATGCTGACCTAGCGAGTTCCCATGTTTTCCACCTTGGACCCACCTCACCTAATGGTTTTGCTCCATAAAAGTCCCTGGAAAAGACAGGTTCCCTGGGCAATCCACTCAGAGCTCCTTCTGTCCCTCTCTTGGACAGAAAGTTTGTTTCCCTCAATAAATATACTGTGCTGTTAACCCGTCTTGTTCCTAAAATTCATTCTTTGATTTTAGAGAACACAAACTCATCCCAGATGTCTTTCAGGTTGGGAATTTCTTTCCCCTGTGTCAGTAGTACTTGGTGATATATTAGTGGTGGTGATTACGGGAATAGTGGTCTCAACAGATATTAAGTTTTCTAAAAATTAAGTGTAAATAATTGAAATAGTTTGAGTAATACTTGCTGAGTGTAGATATACCATTTAGATTTAAAAAAAAAATTATAGACTTAAGACATATTTTTTGAGATTGGAAACTGCTGATACCAGCTTCAAAGATATTTCATGCACGGCGTCTGTGGAAGTGAGTACAGACCATGACAGCACAGATGAGCTCATTAGAGGAGCTTCTGATGGTGTAAATATAGACAAGCACACGCCTATCTTGAAGTCAAAATTGTTCAGCAAGTAACGGATCTGAGAGCAAGGCCGGTGCGCATCTGGAGGTGAACAGAGGCAGAACGATTGCCTGGGCTTTTCTTCTTCCTGTATATTCTTTAACTCCTCCCCATGAGTCCTGTCGCTATAGCCTCTCAAAATTTGCTTTTGTGATAAAAAATTAGTGAAGAAAATATGTAGTAACCTAACTATACAATAGAAGGGGGAAGTCTACACACACTTCAGTACATGCATGCAGTGGAATATTATTGAAACCAGATGCTATTTTGATATTTGACCTAATGGATTTTTCTTCTTAGTTCTTTCTGCTCTTCTAGCCTTCCCATTCCTACTGAGAGTTCAAGGTGAGTTTATTGTCCTGGAATGGGAACCAATAAGAAGTAACTGCTTTAAGTTTCAAATAACTCCACTTTAACTTTAGTAGCTATGCTGTCAACTCAGGTAGAATTTTGTATATTATGGAGCAATGACAGAGACTTGACTATCCAGAAAATCAGAGTAACCAGGAAGAGGTTAAGGCAACATACAGTGCCTGGTGGTGGGTCACAGCAGGACTTGCAAATGGACAGATGATACTAGCTGGCTGGGCTATCAGATACTGATACAGAATAACCTGTGAAAAGTCTGGCTAAGCTGCAAAGCCTAGAATACATCAAAATGGCCCAAGTGCCATCACTGCAAAGACATATGATGTCAGAAGGGAGAATCAAAGAAAGGTGTCAATCTGAAGAAAGTGTTTCATTTTGAACAGGTGGATAGTGGAAATTTCAATTGGAAAAATGTGAAGTTTATTCTTCAGTAGTAATGAGAACTGAACAATGAAAAATATTTGCATTGGAAAGTAAGATATCATAGTACAGAAATACATGCACAATGGTGTTCCTAGTAGCATAACTCATAACATCCTGGAAGCTGCTTGTATTCGTACGAACAGATGAACGGATAAAGGAAGTATGTTATCTCTGCATAACAGAATACTACTTGGCTATAAAGGAGGACAAATTCTATACATTTGAAGGAAAATGGATGCACTTGGAAAATGTAAGTTTGAAGTGAAATAAATTAGACACACAAGCTTAAATATCATGTGGTATTTCTCATTTGAATGAGGCAAAGTACAAAGAAAGAGCATAATGAAGGACAGACAAAAGGAAACAAAGGGATAGATCTTTTGGAAATAGAAAGGGTCCCAGAGATCAAGGGTGAAGCGAGAGAAGGGGAAATGAAGAAAGAAGAATTAAGATCGCCTTTGTATAGAAACCTAACAACCTCAGTGAATGTAAAGATTACATCCCATAGAAATGAGCTCAGGATAACAAGAGGAATGAAAATGGGGGAAGGGAGTTAAGAGGGAGAGGGAGGGAGGCAAGTCAGAAGGGGATTAAAATCAACAAGCTGTATTATATACCTGTGTCTACTCCTCAAAACTATTGTAAACTTTATGTACTACAAACGTACTGATGAAGTAAATCAGTAGCAAGGGAAAAAAGATAAAAAGAAAAATAAGTCTTTTTGATATTTTGGGATACTTTATATTTTTAATTTGTTTTTTTGTCTTTTTGAGACTGGGTTTTACTGTGCAGTTCAGGCTGGCCTTAAACTTGTAGCAATCCTCCTGCCTCAGCCTCTGGAGTGCTGAGATTAAAGGCATAGGCCACGTACATCTTTGGAAACTTTAGTATACTCTCTAATCATTTAGCTTCTAAAGATACTACTCTTAACAACATTTTGGAATATTCCCTTATGTTCTTTAGAAATTGAAATACTATTTCATCTTCAATCACAGAGCTGATTTCTATCATCATCGATTCATAGCATTTGTGTTGAGCTTCTTGGACTCAAAATAAATTCTTAGGAATTCACTCATGTCGCTGTTTTTTTAAAATATCATTCTATTCTTTATTTTAAGTCTCCAGTTTGTATTCAGTTATTTGAAGGTATCACAGTTTATTCAGCTATCAAAAGATATCTAGATTACTTTGAGCTTTTAAAGTTCATATGTAATCAGTTTCTCTAGTGATTGCAATGTGAAATCTCAAATTTTAACAGTCTTCTTAGGTTAACAGTGAAATATTTTACATTTCTCTCTCCAAAAATTGTTTTATAAATTCACAAAAGTTATGAATGAATAATTCCATTTTCTTCATTCTTTGTGCTGTATACCTTGTACATTATAGATAGATAATGCAATGGTATTTATCAACAATTTTTCTTTTAAGGGAAATTAAAAGAAGAAAACGATAACCTTTTTTATTTAGCCACAAATTAATTTTTTCTGAGTTCATCTTTCCTTTCTGTACAACAGCTCCAATCTTAATCATATTTTTTCAGCCTGAAGAAATTCTTTTAGCATACACTATCATACAGAGGGCAAAACATTTCTCACCTTTCATTTACCTGAAAATGTCTTTAGTTTTTTTTTTACTTTTATTTTCACTAGACATAAAATTCTATATAGGTATTTCTTCTATTTCATTCTCCTTCTGAACTGATTACATATTCTTTAAAGATATCAATGTTTTGACTTTTTATGTAATGTACCATTTTCCACTGGGAGCTTTTAAGATTTTTTTTCTTTATCTTTGGAATTTTAGCTGTATCACTGTAAGCATAAAACATTGGTATTTTTTCACCAAGTTGGAGATGTTCTGATCACAATTCTTTTAGATTTGCTTTCTTCCCATTTCCCCTTTCTTCTTTTTATGGGACTCCAATTGCATCTATGTTAAACTTCTTGATATTTTTCCCAAGGTCCATGAGACATATTTTGTCCTCTGCTACTTCTCTATTTTTCAGTGAGAGCAGTTAATTCCTTTGCATCTATCTGAAAGTCCTTTTATAAATCTTTTTACTGCTATTTCCAATTTTAGTTTTGTTTGTTTTTATAAACTGCTATAACAAAGTACTTCAGAGCAGGTAGTTTATAAACAGCAGAAATTTATTGCTCACAGTTTTAGAAGCTAGAAAGTCTAAGATGCATATAGCAGAAGATTGCCGTCTAGTGAGGGCCTGTTCCTTATAGACGGTGTCATGTAGTAAAAGGGGCAAATGAGCTCCTTCTAGTCTCTTTTGTAAGGACATCAGTCCTATTCATAAAGGCTTTTCTCTCCTTACCTACTTATTTCCAAAAGGCTTTACCTATTAATGCCATTGCATTTGGAATTGTGTTTAAACATGAGTTTTGAAAGGACACAAACAATTAGACATGGTAGCAGTTTTCAGAGTTAGTATTTTTTAAAAATAATTTCCATTTATCAGATGAGCTTCCCTATCAGGTTATTTATTAAAATAATATTTTTGTTTAAATCATTCAACCTATGTAATAACTGTTATAAAAAATCATGTGTGCTCATTCTAACATCTGCAGCATTTTGGAATTTTAAAACTTTTGAAGACTTTTCTTGACTATAGATCATATTTCCATTCATCTTTCCATGTATAATTTGTTTATTAAATTTATGCTGCTCATTGTGAATAGTGTATTCCACAGATTTTTGAGCTATGTTGATGTTGCTGCCCTTAAAAGAGCCATAAGTTTTGCTCTGGCTAGCTATAGATTACTGAATGTCCTTTTCATCCCATTAAATTTATTTTATTTTAGCTTTTTTGCTAGTTCTCACTATATAGTTTAGATTGGCCTTAAACTCACTATATATCCTATATAGGACTTGAACCCATAACAATCCTCCTGCCTCAGCCTCTCAAGTGCTGAGATTACAAATGTGCAACATCATGCCCAGCCTATTTAGTTTCTCTTTAGTTCTTTTTAGAGCAGGTCTACAGGATATTTAAGACACAATTTTTACTCTTGAGCTTTGACCATTCTGGTTTTCAGCTGTAGGCTCTGGGTATTAATAGTTATCTTCCCACTCTGACTGAACCAGTATTGTAAAGTTTCCTAAAATAGCTCTATACTGCTATTCACTTTGTAACCATCACTCTCTGTAAGCCTTTCTGGGTCTCACCCCATATATGTAATCAAGATGTACTTTAGTTGTAGGCAGACAATCTACAGCACTGCTTCCCATCAGGCCCTTGAGGTTCTGTTGCCTCCTACTGTGAAACTTCCGCATCTCAGGTGATCTGTTCTGCACATTTCAAGTCCTTCCCGCACTCTTCCTGCTCATCTTTGTCTTCTCATCTCGGTAGAACATTGGGTGCTCTTGGGTTCTTTTTCTCTGTGTTGGAGAAGGAAATTGTGCCTGTCCAGGCAAAGAAAAATGGGGTTCTGGGGTTTATCTTGTTTCCCTTCCGGGACTGTAGTATTTTATTTTTTGTTAGCAGTGTCCAACAACAGTAATTCCATTTATTTCACGTAGTTTGGTTTATTTATGGCAGGAAAGGTTAGGAAGTGAAGCCTGTTACCTATTAACCCATTATTGCAAGAAGGGGCACAGTCCTTCGACTGAGTAGTGTCTTCCGGGAAGGGGAATATGCATTTACTGAGAGCTCATTGTATATGCTACGTCAGCATAGGGAGCCTTGAGGACAGACAACCCAAGGTTCACAGTGTGAATCTAGAGCCCATAATTTGTCCTTAAAAAATTTGTGAATGACTGGCTTTTTCCATAGTTGATAATATGTTTTCTAACTTTAGATACTTTATATTTCCAGGTTACATCAGCGTCTCTATTGTGTGAAAGAGAAGATGTTCACATGCACAAACCAGTGTCAAGTTAGGATATAGCTAGTATGTGTTGCCACCTACCACAGGAAAATTATTATTATTATTTTGTTACCGGCAGTTGAACACGGGACCTTGTGCTTGCCAAGGAGGCACTGTGCTGCTGTGCTTTATCCCCAGGCCAGAAAAATTATTTTGTTTTGCACATCATGACTGTTCAAGAAAAGAAATGAAAAAGAGGAATGTTTCAAAGTTTTTAAACTGCTGGCTTATACAAACTGCTTAATTCCATTCACCTTCCTTCTTATTTTGATATATATATTTAAAATGAAAAAAACATTGGCATGGAATTTCCTGTATTTCTCTTTCACTTAAATACTTCATTGTTCTTTTATCACTAAATCAAGAATATAGCTAAATTTTTTCAAAAACATTTAAACAAGCAATATATTCTTTTTTTCTGACAGGTCACTTGAAAGATCCATCTAGTCAAGCCTCAATGTCAGATCCAGACGAGAAATGCCTGAGAAAAGAAGAATGTCTGTTCATTTAAAAATTTTAAATCAAGTAGTTTCTGACTCTGCAGATGATGGCAGAGTACAGTAAGTCTACTGATTGTAATTGTTATTTGCCTTTGCCTTCTGTATATATATAAATAATTCTACTATTTTGAATCTATCCTTTAGTTGTGATGTTATAATAGTTTGTATATATGCCCATATGTCTTTGGGCAGGATGTTCATTACAAAACAAAAATATGAATTACTGGTTTTTATTATTACGATGTATAAGGATTTTCACCTATCTTTAATGTAGCTCTTTGGCTTCCATTTTCTTAGCATCCCACCCAGAGTGGTATTTTCCTCACTTTCCTAGAGTAAGAATCACTCTAGAGTCTGTCAGCTGACAAGCCAGCAAACCTTTCTGTCCTGAATGCTTCTGAGAAAACCAATTCCTGGTGCATGGACTCAGTGCTGCACCACTGGTCATTCCACATCGTGAGTGCATTGTGCTCTCAGACACGCATTTACACAGCTGCTTGTTTTGCCCGCACCAAGTTTTGAATGGTGCTTGAAATTTCTTATTCTATAAGATATAATGGAGTTCACTGACCATGGAATCAAACAGACCTGGATTTTATTCTTGATTACATCGCATGCTAACTGTGTAAACTCTCTGAACCACAGATTCCTCACCTGCACAATTCAAATAATAGGAATGGGGCTGGGGATTTAGCTCAGTGGCAAAGCGCCTGCTTGGCAAGCGCAAGGTCGTGAGTTTGGTTCCCGGCACCGGAGAAAAACCAAAAAAAAACCAAACAAACAAAAAAAATAGGCATTATTCAGGTGTAGCCCACTAATGGAGATATTATAGGATTTATAAATTAAGAAGTAGGAAACCTGCCTAGCAAGGTACTGAGGTACTGAGTTCGATTCCCAGTACCTCCCCAAAGAAGTAAGAAACCTTAACAAGTGTACAGTGTTTGCAGTTCTTCACAAATCTAGTCAGTTCACTGTCTCTTGGAACCAAGAAGCAATGGGTTCTATTCCATTAGAGCTAACAAGTCAAATAATCTTTAATTCTTCATTTCATTTTCTTTCGGAGAGAGAGCTTTCCTCACTCTTCATGGCATCTCTCCAGCAGCCAGTGAAATATCCCTCACTGCAGCATCACTGGGTGCATGAGTTATCTGTGACAATACAGCCATGGCAGCTTCTCTAGAAAAGAATGTTTGTTTTGTAAAAGTTTAATTTAGTTAAAATTTACAATAGAGCTCATTTAAAGCTCACATTAAAATTACTAAGTTTCAGTTGTGCCATTTTAAATATAGACTGTGGGCCCTGCAGCCAGAGAGAGTAGATTAGAAACTTCACTTGTTCCAATTACTAAATGCATAACATTGCTCAAATTGCATATTCCTATGAATCTCATTTTTCTAACTCATTAACTGGGAATAATAGCACCACCTTTCAGATGTTTGTAGTGATTAAATCAGACTGCTCATGTACAAGTGCTCACCTCTGGCTTTCATCAAATATTAACTTCCGTTTCGCTTTTCCACTCTGGCTTTGATATACGCTGCTGAATGATGATTTTAAAATTTTGCTGAATTTTTAGAAGTCAACTTATTCAGCCTTGTAACAAAAAGAGTGCCTTGTATTTTGGCCACTTGAATTAGTTTAATAATCCACAGAGTTTCTGAATGTCAATTTCATTTTAAAGTTTTGACATGAAAATGTACATGTGATTACCCTGTGTAAGTAGAATAGTTTCAAATCCCTTGGCATTTCTCTTACTATCACTAAAAAGGACACTTTCCTTGGCAGAATTGTGGTATTCAACACAATTTTAAAATTTATTTCAGACACAAACTTGGGATAAAGTATGTCTTATCTGAATCTTCCCCCATGTATCAAGATAGCACTGTGTGATATGCAAGGTAAGAGGTCCAAAGTGTGTCAGGATGAGGAGAAAATGAAAAGCTGGGGCACCACTCTTATTTCTCAATTAGGCTTTTTTATTTAAAGCATGATAACATGACAAACACCTCAGTAAATGTGTGGATGTGAGATTACTGCATGACTGTCCTTGGGTTCCAAAGGACAAAACTATAGCCATCCTTAATCATTATGGAAATTAATTTTAATGAAGAACATTATAATATAGAAGACAGGCTTCATGATGAAACAAGCAGAAAGCCTCTTCCTTTCTCTGGGGCTGAGAGACTTTTTAGTATGGATACCGAGCTGCTGAGAACCTGAGCTCTGCTGGCAATGGGGACAGAAAACTGTAACTACAGCTCCAGTTGGGAAGGAATAACGAATTTCTACCATCTTGTTTGGTGAAGCACTGTATCATTTGTAATTTTTAAAAATTATTTTTCATTCTCTTTAATTATTGGATCAATACTGCATTCTTACATCTGGTAATCTGAGCAACTTTAAAATAACAATATGTAATATAACAACCAGTTAATTCCTATCATTTTGTTTTAACACCTATCATTTGGTTTGAAAGAAAGAAAGAGAAAGGAAGGAAGAATGGAAGGAAGGAAGGAAGAAAGGAAGGAAGGAAGGAAGGAAGGAAGGAAGGAAGGA
>NW_004955414.1:2333961-2341737 GCF_000276665.1 Chinchilla lanigera
GGAAGGAGGGAGGGAAGGAAGGAAGGAAGGAGGGAAGGAAGGGGGGAAGGAGGGAAGGAAGGAAGGAGGGAAAGAAGAAAGGAGGGAAGGAGGGAAGGAAGGGGGGAAGGAGGGAAGGAAGGAAGGAGGGAAAGAAGGAAGGAAGGAGGGAAGGAAGGAAGGAAGAAAGTAGGGAAGGAAGGAAGAAAGTAGGGAAGGAAGGAAGGAGGGAGGGAAGGAAGAAGGAAGGCATTTAGGGTCTAGCTGAACTCATCAGGATGGCTATAAACCATTCTCCCTTTTACCTCCCTGGACCATGTTTGTTTGTTTGTTTTTTTTTTTTTTTGGTTTTTTTCCCGGTACTGGGAACGGAACTCACGACCTTGCACTTGCCAGGCAGGCGCTTTGCCACTGAGCTAAATCCCCAGCCCCTCCCTGGACCATGTATTAACCTCACAAAGTGCTATATACTGGTCTTTCCTATTTTGTCAGTGACTAAAGGGAAGGCATGTTGTGTGCTTACAACAACATTTTACGAAGGCATTGTCCTATCATCTCTTTGAGACTAGAGGGGGTTCCTCCTGTAGTGGTAAGCAGTAAGCACAACTGTGTCGGTCAAAGCCATGTGGCCTCAGTGGCTGTTGCAGCAAAGTCAATGAATGGTGACCTCTGAGGAAGGGGAGAGGAGCTTGTCAGAAGAGCATGGAGAAATTGTCCTTGGTTTATGCCTTGAGACACACTCACAGGTCCCGTGGATATACTTAAGGTGTAATTGCCAGCAACAATGGCTTGGATCCTCTTAATTTTGGAGCATGAATTGCATATTAACTCTATAAACTTCAGCCACAGCTTGCTGTGAATTGACATTTTAGCATCTGTAGAAAGAATTAAGGAAAAATGAAATTGCAGAAAGTTTCTTCTATTAAACTTGGAAGTGAAGTATTTTAAGCAAAGCTATAAAGGTCTGTACTACTTCACCACTAGAAAAAAGAATTGATTTTCCAGATAGAGGATTTGTTGAATAAAATGTTAGGGTGGGGAGAAAAGACCAAAGAAACAGAATGACAAGATTTTTATTTCTTTACTGGTAATGTAGAAGAAGAGATTCCAGAGTGCCTCATTGGTGAAAGTCATAGAAGACAGTTTGTAGCACTATTTTATGTAAAAACAAAGAACATGCTCAAAGCATTTAAGCTGCAAAAGCAAAATTTCTTCATTACTCCTTCCTTATACAGTATTTTCCAGCCTCGATGATAACATTTCTCCACTAAGTATATACTGCTTTATTTCACCAATAATGGTTATATCCTTCTCTTTTCAATGAAGCTCTAAATAAACTTTTCTGTTAAGGTTCTTATATGCTCTACTGTATGAGGAAGCCAGTCACAACTGTACTTCTATGATTTCACGTTCAGCCAGCAGAGAATTGCAAAGATGATGGAAAGTCCTGCACAGTTCCCTTAGTAAACATCGTGTTAGGTTAAATTTCTGACTGCATTGGCTCTTTCCTGGGTGCAGGAACTCAAAAAGCTGGGTAAATACCCAGAGTAGCATCAAACATTAACTTTGGAAATTATCTTAGAGATCGTCTTGTCTGATCTTACATCACCTTGCATTATCTCTAATCATTCTATCATCTAAATGTTGTACTTCTTATTGCTGTAAATAATACATTCTACATTAGGCAAATCAGGCTTTCATAGATACCAAAATGTTATGAATTTCAACAAGGTTTCAGCTATTAATCTTCAAATTACCCTCAAGGAAAGCTTTGATAAATTTTTACTAACAGTTGGCAAATTTCAGGGATTCAGGTTTCCAAAGAACAGTTGTTAACCTCTGCCCTTTGCTGTGGGAAACTGATCCCTGTGAACGGCAAGATCTCTGCCAATTGAAAAGTCCTTTGGTTATTGGAAGCCTACAGTCTGTGGATATGCTTAGACTTTGATGTCACCAGATCTCTGCTCTGATTATGTGGAGGACCAACCAAGTTTGCTAGGACCTGTGGGTGAGAGGGAGGTCCAGAGTACTTTTTTTTCTTTTTTGTTACTCTGGATTCAACCCAAGGCCTTTGGACAAGGATATGTCCTAAGCTATTTTTAAGATGGTTCATTTTAGAGACAGGATCTTGCTAAGTTGCTAAATTTCACAAGCTGAGCTGAAACTTGTGATTCTCCTGCCTTAGCCATTGAAAATGCGAGATTTCAGGTGTGTGTCACACTACTAGCTAGATCTCTTTCTTCACTATGGGATTCTCTCAGATGATGCTTCAGGTATATACCAACTGTCATCATAAATTAATGTGATTGGAGAACAATCAATAAAATAATGTAGCTATATATACACATGTGTGTGTACATGCACACTTTAACTGTAGTGCACGATATGGGATACAGCTAAATGTGGATTCCAGGCTCTGAAAAATATTGGCTCTGACAAGAAGAGCACAACACCCTAGGACCATCCATAGAGATGCAGAGAAAAGGCACTACAAAATTCAGTCTCTCAGGGTGTTCAAGTGTAATCTCTAATGGACCCATACTAGGATTTTCCCTTTCCATTTCTGTAGTATCCTCCTATCTCTGTTATCTGCTTGAACCCAGTGAGTTCTTAATCCAGTCCGATGTTATACTAACCTCTCCCATAACTTGGTAAAATGACTTTCAGGGTCTTTTATCAGTAACTTGCTCAGCAGCTATTCACTGAATATCTGTAGTAATTTTGCATGGTGTTAGTGCCATTACATGCTCTGTCTTACCGTTCTCCACAGAATGAATGTATAAGGTAGGTATTATTATCTCTAATTTACAGACTAAGAAACTGACACACTAAGAATATTCAATGCGTAAACTGCTTGGCTACTTAGTGCAGTTATGCTTAGAACCCAAATTCCTGTATTAATTTTTGTGGCTGTCATAACAAATTACCACACATGTGGAACTCAATGCAACAGAGTTTATTATTTTAGAGTTCTGGAGGTCAGTGAGCCAACATCCTACAGCTCTATCTTTTGACTTTCTGTCAGGAACTTATTGCTTTAGACCCCTTACTAGACTTGCTTCCACAGTTTGTGTCAATTCTAGCATCTAATCCATTCTTGTCAAATGGTGAGTATTCAACACATGTTTTTCAACATATTAATAAATATATAAACTATTAAAATTTGGACCTGTTTCATTACACATAAATGGACTGATTATGATTGATTTGAAGGGTAATTATTTATAACATCATTCTAGACTCTTAAATTGTGAAACAAAGTTTCATCAGTTTTCTCAAAGTAGCAGAGAAGGGTGTTTGGTGTACACCTGAAGCAAGATGTGCTCTGGCTGTACAACTCTGGCTAATTAGTGGACAGCATTACTAATGCAAGAGTTACCAGGAGTATTATGGATGCACCTGATCTTTGTTTTCAAGTTGGTTCCCTTGGTCAGGAATTCTTCTGGGAAAAGAAACTCTCTTCAAATAGGCTAAAAAAATCCAAAGGAGGAAAACATTGAAGTTTTCCTTAGAATAAGTTAATATTGTTATTTCATTTTTTTTTCTGGTTCAAGTAGAGAGTGGTTTTAAGCAATTAGTAACATGCCAGAAAATAAATCCCTTGTGGATGTAAATGAATTGGAGTCAGTGGGAATACTGTAGGAAGCTTTTCTGCATTAAATTTAGGTAGTAAAAAATGAGAAAAATAATGTGATGATTTAGTAAAAAGATTTTTTTATTAGTGTAGCTTGCTTGGAGGTGGGGACAAATGTGGAAGAGATTATTGAACAAAGATGGGTTATGTGATATGTTGCTGCTACTAGACTGATTTCTGACACTTGAAGATGGGATTGTGGTCAGGAGGCTCCTTTGATACTGCTGCAAACAACTATTATCTGTACTAAATCAATTTTAGGCAAAGACTGAAATTAGAACAATAGTCATTCATGATACATGACAAAATACCCTTTTAATAGTACTTGGCATCTTCAGGAAATTAAGAGATCTCATTGCACAGAAAGTGAGAGATGGTACATTATCTTGGCAGGAGTTCACAAGGCCCAATGTGTTTACCTGAATTCTCCCCAGTGACAGGTACCTATAGATATTACATGAAACAAAGAAAAGCTGAGAAATGCAGGCAAACTACAAAGGGGAGATGTATGCCTTTAACAAAAAAAAGGAAGGTATAAATTTGGGATTCCTACAACAGATAAATAGATGCATTTCTCAGCAGTACTGAGAAATAACGGTGAACATAATAGCAATGTCACTTCAAATTACTTACTGCTTGTGTTAGGGAAGGCAAATGTTTTATTAATAAACAAGCAGTTAGAACACTATTTGTTCCGAACTATCAGAGTCTAGGGGGGCAGAGGAGGCCAAGCTGAAACATTTGAAGAGAGAAATGATTTATCCATTTGGTGTGACTGGCAGACCTGCTGAGGAAAGGCTTTGCTGTGCAGTGTCCAGGGGCAGCTGAGGAGAGTAGCCCTAAGCTGGGTGAAAGTGGTCAGAGCTCTGGAGCCCCTGCCTGGCCAAGCGCTGAGCTTTTTCACAGATTGAGAGCCTGATGGAATTAGATGCACCTAGGGGTGGTGGTGGGGAGATGGGAGTGGAGCCAGTGAGAGACTGAGAAAGAGAATATGAGAGAGCATTTCATTTGGTCTGCTTCATTTGGTGCAGGCATAATTTAGAACTGCATTCTCATCCATCATGAGCTGGCGAATAACTAATCAATGGCTGCAAAGTACTTGGAAAGTAGTAAGATTTGTACAAATGGTATGCTGGAATTGGTTGAGGATTGCAGCTACACCAGCCTGCAGCAGAAATCTAGAGGGTTACTGGTTTGCAGAAAGGTCTAGGGGATGTGCGGATTTCCACGGTAAACCACAGCTGAATTTCTCATGGCAGGCTCTGAGTGGTGCTGAGGGCCTCAGAGCATCTTCACAGGGTGGTAAGTGTGTCTATTCTCATCCATGGACCATGTCTAACTCTTCTAGATTCTTTGCCACTGCATTAAAACTGGCCTCCACTTACTCATTGGTAGGACATGAAGCATCTTGATGAGGGGTTGATAAATCATTGGCTGTGATTTATCAGTGTAGAGCTATCATAACAAAGCTGTTATAAAGACAGCCACTATTTACTACCAACTGGACTGTTGCTTCTTGCAAGAGGCTGTGACCTGTCATAGTCATCTGCTTCATCTACTTCCCTTGTCCTTAAGAACAAGATCTCAGTCTAATGATTCTTCACCCCATAGTATCCCTTTACAGAGAAAAAAAATGAACACTCTACTGAATCCCCAATAGTGTTTTAATTTTTCTACTTAAAATATATGTTATTAGTCCTTGTGTACTTGTTATTATATTTACCCTCTTTTTTTGGAAGTGAGAAATTGCTCCTCCCATTTAGGAAATGTAACTACCAGGATATCAATCTGTCATTCTTAGATTGCTCCTGCATTTTTATTAACAGAACAGCTGTAGACAACAATATCATAGTGCTATATTTTTAAGCAAACAACAACGTCTCTGGAATGTGTGCACATAAATATTAATTAGAAAGAGAAACAAGACAGCAATAAAAGCATTTCTATTAATTATTTTGGCTTGTTTTCAAAGCTGATCTGACTTTCTTTTTCACAATCTCCTGGAACAATCTGTCTGATCCTATTTATGCAGTGAAGGTGTCCGAGAGTCAGTGACTAAATTTAGTGGTAAGTCTTCCTGAGGAGGGAGTTGTTTTTTCTTATTAATTTGGGCCCATGATGTGGTGGAGAGGCGTTATTTTGCTTTTCTCTGTTCCACCAGATGGTTCTCGTGGACAAGCTGTCAAGGGGATTCCCGGGACTGCTTGGCTCTGTTGGGGGCCTGTTGCCCAGAAGTTTACTTACAGAACTTCCCATAGGTGCACATGGTTTCAAATCTCAGATGGTTCCCATGAGAAAGAGCAGGTCAAGTGCAAATCCAGTAGCTTCTTAGTCATTCAGCAGAACTTACCCGGGACCTTACCTCATGTGCCATGTAGCCCATATCTAGAAGCAAGCAAAGAAGTTCTCAAAGCATGCAAATGGGTGCCAAGACTTGTTCATTTTTTGTGACAAAACTCTAATAAATTTGATCATTTTCCTAATTTGGAGCTTTAGCCCATGGGAGAGTAGAAGACATGAAGAAATTAAGTACAAGGTGGCTGCTAATGACAGATAAAGATAACAGGAAGAAGTGAGAGCTTCTAGTAACAGAGAAGTGAGACCTTAAGAGAGATAGTTAATCAAACAGATAAAAAGTTTGAAATCCAGCTTTAAACCACAGAGAATGTGGATTAAACGATATCTCTACTCTCTTCATCTTCAAAGACTTTAGCCTAAAATATAACATTTATCTTTCCTTATATTTTGAGTTTCTCATGTAAAAGAAATCATGCAATACTTAAACTTGTGTGTCTGGATTAGTTTCACTTAACATTATGGTCTCAAGATGCACCCATTCTCCTACAGATGGCTCCAGTTTATCCTTCTTTATGGCAATGTAGTATTCCACTGTGTGTAAATACAATACCTTTATCCAGTCATCTGTTGACAGACATATAGCACACTTCCAAGATTTAGCTATTATGACTGTGCTGCTATAAAAGTGGGTATGCACGTATTGGAGGGAGGAAAAGGACGAAAAGAGAATTAAGATGTGTTAATATTCATGTACAAACTCTCCACAAGAATTGTAAATGCTATGTACCACAAACATGTACTGTAATAATGAAAAATTGAAAAACAAAATGAAATGGGAAGTACAAAAAAGAATAAAACTGCTAAGAGTTTTCATGTTAAAAAACCATCAAGAACAGAATAGGTTTAAGTCACAAAAGAAGAAATGCAAGTGGCCAATAAGTATATGAAATATATTTAACAATAGAAAAATCAAAACTATCTGGTGTTGCCAAAGGGGCAAGGAAGCAGACATTCTTACCTGGTTTGGGCTGGCAAACCCTAATAGAGAAACAAATGCAGATCAGAGAGACAAAATATCTTTGTCTGGGGTCAGGGAACATCACAGAAATGACTCAACCAAATGGACTCAAACTCATGGATTTATTGTGAAACAACAAATGCAAAGCATTGTGCTGAGCACAGATGTTTTCAGGTTAGCAAGGCATGGTGACAATTTGGCTGAATCATTAACTTTTATCTGATTGTCCTCTAGGGAGCTTCCCGTTTACCTTGTAAGGCCCATCTGTGTTCCAGTTGGCAAAATATCCCATCTTCAAGGTGATCAACTTCCTCAGAGTTAGCAGTCTTCTACCCTGAGTCAGTCTAAGCAGACATTGCTTGACCAATTGGGTATCATAAGGAACCACAAGTTCTCAGCTATTTTGGTGGAAAAAAATGGGATACTTTCTGAAGGATGAATTAGAAATACCTTCAAAATGCTTTAACCCAGCAAAAGTGCACCCTTTGACCCAGCACATCCAAATATAAGAATTTATTCTAAGAAAATCATTATATTCATTAAGATTTAACTTTAAAGATTTTTGACAGAATTTTTTTAATTGCCAAAGAAAAAACTTTTAAACTTCTGAAAATATTATGATATATTTAAGTAAAATAATGCAAGATGACTAGATTTGATGTGGAAACTATTAATATAGGAAGATTTCTCTGACAAGTAGAAAAATCTGCAACTTATCTATTCAATCTGAACTGCAGAGGTGTGTGCCACACTTTTGGTAGGTGTTAAAGGTGTTTGTGAAAAAAAGATGATGGTAGAAACCTAGAATTTCTAAACGTACCATTCTCGTTTTTTTTTTTTTTTTTTT
>NW_004955414.1:2344863-2353126 GCF_000276665.1 Chinchilla lanigera
ATATGGTGTATTACATTAATTGATTTGTGTATGTCGAATCATCCCTGTATCCCTGGGATGAATCCCACTTGGTCATGGTATATTATCTTCTTGATGATTTGTTGCATTCTGTTTGATAGTAATTTATTGAGAATTTTTACATCTATAGTCATCAGAGAGATTGACCTGTAGTTATCCTTTTTGGTTGGGTGCTTGGTTTGTGGATCAGGATAATATTTGACTCCAAGAATGAGTTGGGGATAATTCCTCCCCTTTCAATTTTATATAAGAGTTTGGGAAGATTGCATTAAATCTTCTCTAAAATCTTGTAGAATTCAGTGGTGAATCCATCAGGAACTGGGCTCTTCTTTTGGCAAGTTTTTTATTACATTTTCAATTTCATTGGCTGACATTGAGTTACACAGGACTTTTACGACTTTTTCATTCAGCTTTAGTAGTTCATATATATCTAAGAATCAGTCCATTTCTTCTGTTTTTTATCCAATGAGAGTAAAGATTTTCAAAGTAGGCATTGATGATCTTCTGAATTTCTACAGGATCTGTAGTGATTTCACCCCCTTCATTCCTAATTGCATGAGTTTCAGTTTTTTCTTTCTCGTTTTTGAAAAGTTTGGCTAGTGGTTTATCAATTTTATTTATTCTTTCAAAGAACCAACTCTTTGTTTCATTAATTCTTTGTATTGTTTTCTTAGTCTCCATTGCATGAATTTGGCTCTGAGCTTTATAATTTCCTTCCTTCTTTGGCTTTGGGCCTGAGTTGCTCTTCTTTTTCTAGGAGATTGAGGTGTAGCATAAGATTGCTTAGTTGTGCTTGTTCTGTTTTCCTGATGTGGGCATTCAGTGCTATAAATTGCCCTCTGAGAACTGTTTTCATTACATCCCACAGGTTCCTGTAAGTTGTATCTGCATTTTTGTTTGAATGTATATATAGTGCTTAATTTCTTCTTAGTTTCATTTATAACCCATTGGTTGTTCAGGAGGGTTTTATTTAATTTCCACGTTTATGGAGTCTTTGGGGTTTCTTTTGCCATTAATTTCCAATTTCATTGCACAATGGTCTGATAGTATGCATGCAATAATTTCAATTCCTTTGCATTTACTTAAGCATGTTCTATGTGCTAGTATATAGTCTATTCTAAGAACATCCCATGTACAGCTGAGAAAAATGTGTATTCTGATGTTGTTGGGTGAAACACTCTGTAAACGTCTACTAAGTCCATTTATTTAAAAGTTTGGATTAGTCCTGTTATTTCTTTGCTGAGTTTTTGGCTTGTTGATCTATCGCTTTGTAACTCCTGTTATGATTGTGTTACTGCTTATTTCACTTTTCATGTCTGTTAAAATTTATCTTACATAGCTGTGTTCTGTATTTGATGCATAAATGTTTGTTATTGTTATCTCTTCCTCTTGAAGTTTTCTCCTAAAAAGTATGGAGTGACCATTTTTATCTCTTTTGATCATTCTTGATTTGAAGTTCACATCGTCTGTAAACAGAATAGCCACATGTACTTTTTTCTGTGTTCCTGTTATGTGGAACATTGTTTTCCATCCTTTGATTTTCCATCTATTAATTTCCTTTTGAGTTAAATGTGTTTCTTGTATACAGCATATTGTTGAATTTTCTTTCTTGATCCACTCTGCCAGTCTGCTTCTTCTGATTGGTGAGTTGAGACTATTTGCATTGATGGTTATAACTGATATGTATTGGCTTATCTTTGTCATTTTATTTTCTTTTTGTTAACTTCTCCTTTTTCTCTCCATTTAATTCTTGCTCTGCTTGGTGGTTGCTTTCTGTTGTTGTTGTTGAAGTTTTTCCCATTTTTCTGTTTTTCTAGAATATCTTTCAATACTCTTTGTAGGGTTGGTTTGGTGCTCATCGTGGTTTCTTCTGTTGCTCTTTATCAAGGAAATATTTTATTTTTCTATTGATTATGAATGATAGTTTTGCAGGGTATATCAGTCTGAGTTGGAAGTTGTTTTCATTCATTGTGTTGAGAAATCTAGCTTGATTCTGATGGCCTTTCCTTTATAGGTGATCTGTTTCTTTTCTCTAACAACTTTGAATGTTCTCTTCTTTGGCTGAATTTCTGAGATCATTATCACTGTATGTCTGTGTGTAGATTTATTTTGGTTATGGCTAATTGGAGTTCTATATGCCTCACTTACTGTTTGTCTGATTCTTTTTTCATGCTTGGGAAATTTTCTGCTATTATTTCTGCAAATAGTCTTTTTATATCATTTGTATTGACACCTGCTGCTTCATTGATACCTACTAATCTTATATTGTTTTTCTTTGCATCTTCTTGCGGTTCTTGAATTGTTATTTCCTGATTTCTTGTTATTTTTTAAGAGATCCTTCCTTTCATCATCATTAACAGCAATGCTGTCTTCAAGGTCTGAAAGCTTACCTTCAACTTCATTCAAGTGGTTTTGCCAGTTTTGATGGAATTTTTAATTTCATGGATGTCTGTTTGAATCTTTTTCATCATTCTAGTTCTTTCCTATATTGTTCTTTCAAGTTTCATTATTGTTGTCATTTCCTTTTTTATCTGAGAGATTATTTCTTATCTAATGTCTTCTATGGCTTGATCAGGTTGTTTCTTTATTCAGTTGCTAACATTTCAGAAATTTCAGGTGTATGACTTCCAAGCTTTTCTGTGTTGATGTCTCCTGGACTTGCTCTTGGTGGGGTAGAGGTCTGAGATTGCATTTTGCTACTTTATGTTGCCATTTTTTGAAGATCCAGGGGTTCCATAGAGCTCAGCCTCACTCCCATATGGTGTGTGAGTGGCATGGTGGCAATGCAAAGGTGCCCAGTGCTCAGCATAGCTCCTGTGATGGTGTGTGGGGCAAGGTGTGATTGTAGATGTTCCCAAAGCTTTCTGGTGTTCAGTTGGCTCCCAGGCCAGTGGGGATAAATGGGGGAGGTTCATTGGGGATCCTGAAGCTGTCTGGAGTTCAGCCCACCTTCCAGAATGGTGGGGCATTGCAGGTTATGGTCACCAAGGCTTCAGACATTGCCTAGGAACAAGCCTGGTTCCCATACCGGTGGGGGTGGGGTGAGGGTGCAGTCACCAATGCCACTGATGCATTGACAAGACCGTGGAGAATATATTTACCTGTGATTGGTATAAATTGACCAGAATGTTTAGAGAACCATTGAAAGTCCCTGTGGCAGCACATATCATAATGTTAAACTATATATGCCATTGGATCCAGTGACTTCCTTCTACATATCTTTCTTTAGATAGTTATCATACTTTCAGTAATACCAAAAATTGCTGAGTTTTGACAAAGTGCCAGGTATCACCTTATGCTCTTTGTAGTTATTAATCTATTTGTTTTGCAAACCTTTTAGAAATAGTTTCTACTATGCCCAGCTTCTATAAAGAAAGAAACTGAGTCATAGTGAAGCTGAATAATTGGGGATTGTCATGAGAATGAGGAAAATATAGTTTCAAACCAGTCAGTCTGGCCCAGGAGTTTAGGATGTTAACCTATCTTTATTGTCTTCTTGCATAAATGAGCAGGAAGTCATGGTGTTGAAGACTGTATGTTCTCTACATACTTCCCTATGTCTTCTTCTGATCAGTTATGGATGTGACAGAAGAATAGCAGGAGCATCTTGATTTTACCAGATTAATAAGAAGGATTCTGAAATACATAGATGTCTTATTGCATGCTGGGAATTTTGATACATTCACAATCTCCTTTCTGACAGCAGACACTGTTCCTAGAGATGTGGAACATCTCTATGTATCTCCATCACATGCTGGTCCCAGAGATGGGTGGGTAGCAGGTCACTGTCTCTTGTTACCTAGGTGAAAATATAGGTTGTACCTAACTACTGGGGGTCATATAATAACAGGTTAAATTATTTTATTCTTTGATTTTATATATCAATCATGATGATGGTAGTGATAGTGACAATGACATCAGTGATAGCAATTGATGAATTAAATGGTCAGGTGTCCTATCTGAGCATTAAGCTTCAATAGTTTAACTTATGCACAGATGCTGTGCATTAGGCATGGATAGTATCTCCTTTTTGCAGAGGATACGATTGAGGAGCAGTGTGATATTATTTGACCAATGTTTTCAAAAAGAATTTTGGGAGGCCAAATACCACATCAAAGTGAAAGGTAGTGGGGCTGGGGATTTAGCTCAGTGGCAAAGCGCCTGCCTGGCAAGTGCAAGGTCGTGAGTTCGGTTCCCAGTACCAGAGAAAAACCAAAAAAAAAAAAAAAAAAACCAAAAAAAAAAAAAAACCAAAAAAACCCTAAAAGTGAAAGGTAGTAAAATCCTGACCTAGTTTGGGATTGAAATAG
Organism: Chinchilla lanigera; assembly: GCF_000276665.1. Classification (NCBI taxonomy): domain Eukaryota; kingdom Metazoa; phylum Chordata; class Mammalia; order Rodentia; family Chinchillidae; genus Chinchilla; species Chinchilla lanigera. The sequence continues at coordinate 2,349,192 of NW_004955414.1, forward strand.
GGAACAGGGACATATGTGAGCCACATGGTAAAGATAATGTCCTTAATACTAAGTAACCTACAGAATGTGAGACAGTGGGGGCACTCTCAATCTTCTTGGGTTTTTACATTGAAGGAATAGAAAGAAAAGCAGTGATTTATTTATATTTATAAACTGGTCCATACCACATTGTTAGGTTAGTACCTTAACACTGATAGGTTTGGGATTATAACAAGCCACTCAGCCCAGGAGCTACATGATGTGGCAGTAATTTGGTTACTGAGGGACTTGCCATGAGCTTGTTTTTACTTAGGCTAAAAGATAATTTGGTCAAAATTAAAGTTATTTTTAGAGCAATGCTATGAACTCTGTTTTACTATTAGAATTAGAAGGATGAAATCTGATATTTATGATGAATCTACAGTATCCTTAATTTTGCCTTATTTATAAAATCTCTTTACCTGGGGAGAAATTATTTTCTTGGTGTCATTTGTAGATGAGAGGAGTAATTTGCCCCTGTTCTCATGGATGCCAAATGACAGAACCAGTTTCTACTCCAATCTTAGTTAATATCAGCTCACTAAAGAGCCTAGTATTGCTTTTGTCTTGTTCTGTTTTGCCTCTTTATTGTTTTCTTTTTTAAAATATAAGCTTCAAAAAGACATAGCACACTCCTCAGCTTCTTAAACAAACCTCGTCTGTGCCCAGGGGTCTTGCTCTAGTGTTGACTGGACATCTGTGACCTGTCTGATCTGGGACTTCTCACTCCTGTCATTGAGTACAGCCCTGTCGAAGAGCACTCTCACGATGGAAGCACTGCAGCTTCTGGTTTGCTGTCTGCAGGCCTTGCTCCAGGAAAGATAACACATACACGTGGCCCTTGGTGTCCTTGTTTTATGCCATAATTTCTCTTTCATTGGCCATGTCCATCACTTCGCTGATGCCCTTCTGAGGCTCAGATAGCTTCCCTGGGTTGAAACCAGTTTTCCTTTATTATTATTTTATTTTGCTTTCTCCCTGAGACTGATTTACTGTGTGTAAATACTTTCTGAGCCTGGGGAGCTGACTAACTAAAGTAATGGATTATGATGATTTTCTTTTTTCTCTAAGAAAATATTCCCTTTGCATTAGTCAGGGATTTCCAGATAAATGGAATCCAAAGGATATGTATATACATGAAAGGAGATTTGCTCCACCAGAAAACATATAAATCAATAAGAGGGAACACTGCCAACTTACAATTCCTGTGTAGTTGTATTCTCTAGTTCATTTTGCAGAACCACATTAGACACATGCATTTTCAGCATTCGGCAACTGTGGATTTTGTTCCTAGGTTCAGAAGCCATGTTATTCTGGGCATGCACTTCTGTGTGTGAACAAGGTGAACTACCTGTGACCTAAGGTGCTTTTCCTCAGATTTGTAGATGTGCTTGCTGTGGTTGCCATAAGGTTTTGGCACTTTCACTAATATCAATAAAATATTTAGGAAATCAGATATTTTGGGAGTCAAGTGGATATTGAATACAGGTACCCACTTTGGTATTTTTTTCTATTTTTCTCATTTCAAGTTTATTAAAACTTTAACAGAACAAATTATCCAGTATAAATTATCCAGGTTGCAGATTATCAAAAGATTAACTCAATGAAATCCACATTGAAAACAAAAACATAAACAAAAAAGATGTAAAATAACCCCCACAGCAATGAAAATATCATAAAGGACATTCACCAGCCAAATCCCTAAATCTTAAATTTTGAGACAGAAAGGAAGTAAATTTACACAACTCACTCATCTACTTTTGTCTTCATCTGTTTCAGGGCTTGATTCATGATCAAATTTTTGGTTTTTATCATATACATGATCATTTTCTTGAGCCTTTTATTTTTGGTTTTCATTTTCCATTGAGAATCTGGTCTTTGCATCCTCCTTATTTTTTGATGTGGAGGACTTTAATTCACTGTCTTGGCTGATTTGCTTTGTTTTTGAGATGACTTTGATCTCTATCAGCCTTTATTTGCCCTGTTACTACTTGAGCTATTACGATCACGATTTTTAGAGTATATTCATTTTTTACCCTCAGAGTTTTGTTTTCTGTGTAAGCTCTTACTTTCTTGATTTCTATATTTTTTCTTGTTTCTGCCTTGACTTTCTTCTCTCTCTGAGCTCTGAGAGCCACCCCTACTCCTCCTCCTATCTTTACTTCTTTATCTTCCTGGTGTTCCTCTTCTGTCTTAGCTTCATGACTGTCCTTTTCTCCGGGACTCCTCTCTATGTCTATGGTATTCCTTGCTTCTGCTGTGATTTCTGTCATGGCTTCTGGATCACACTCTTCCACTCCTGTTCCTACTTCTGCTCTGTTCCCTTGTTCTACAATTGTGACCTGTGTTTACTTTTAGTCATAGCACATTCTCTACTCCTGGACTGTGCATGTCTCCCCTTTGCTTTACTTTAACTATGATTGGGCTCCTTATTTTTTTTATTGTGTTTGTTTAGAATTCTCTTTACTTCTACTCCTTTCCTGATCTTTCCTTTAGAATCAGTTTGCTTTTCTTTTGTTTAACATTCTCATGATCCCTTTCTTTACTCCTTGACCTCAGCTTCACTTCTTTGTTTCTGTTGTGTTTTGAATCTCTTCTCTTACTCTTTGATTTTACTATGACCTTACTCCTACTTTTAGATTTGGTCCTTTTCTTCACTTTGTTTCTATTATATTTATCTTCTTTTTCTGAATTTCTTATGATTCCTCTCTTTTTACTGTCTGATTTATGGTCTTTAACTTTCTTTTCCTTTCCATTTTTTTCTGTTTGGACTTTTAGAAACATGCCTGTTATTTTTCTATCTTCTACTCTAACTGGACTCCTTTGATTTTCTTTCATTTCATTCAATTCACTCTTATCCCCTTTGATCCACCTTTCACCACCTGATACCTCATTAATTGAGCTCTCTGCATCTCTTGCCTCCAATATGGAGGAGTCTCACTGCATCTGAAATGATCCCTTGATCTGGATCTGGAAGGAGCTCGATAATGTCTTGGTCCTCTTCCTTTCATTTTCCTGCTGGACCTAGTAACTAAGAGTTGTCTCTGGTATGAAGCAGGCCAGAAGTTAGGTATATTACCTTTTCTCTCTCTCTCTCTCTCTCTCTCTCTCTCTCTCTCTCTCTCTCTCTCTCCCCGTTTTTCCATTTCTTGTCACTTGCTTTAGGAGGACTTTTTCCCATGAAGAATCTGTTTTCTGGTATAGGAGGGATCTCTTCTTGACGGACAGTAGACTGGGGTTGTGCTTCAAGATTTTTAGCCTCACTTTCACTAGATGCAATTTTCTTGCTTTTTTTTTCTCTTTTTCTTTTCCTTTTTGTGCTTTTGGAATTTTTCCTATGTTTCTTTTTTCTTTTTTTGATTTCTCTTCAGAAGCACTTTCAGTATCAGAAGAGTTAGAAGAAGACTGAGAATCACTTGAGCTATCTGAGTCACTGCATGATGAGGAGGAAGAGCATGAAGACTGAGGCCTTTTCTTTTGTTCTTTTTTTAACTGTAGATTTTGGGATCAGCTCTCCACAGCTGAGCATCCATACGACAGCAAATAGTTTGCTAGCTGCATCTGTTTTCTGGTTTTCTGACTTGCTCACAAGTTCTTGACCAGAGATCACTTGTCCAAAAACAACAGATGCCTGTCTAAATGGACAGCTGGTTTTGCTGTTATGAAGAACTGTGATCCATTTGTATCTTTCCCTCTGTTGACCACTGACAAAAGAAATTATTTGTTGTGTTTAGCAGCAAAACTCCCACCTTCAAAAAATCCTCCATAAATGCATTCTCTTCCTGGAGATTTGTGTGTGAGAGTAAGACTTGGCAAGCAGGAAGATTTATGCTTCTTCTAACAAACAAATGCAGCCACTAGTCAGCTAGTCAGATTAAGCTATAGAAGAATGAGAACCTGGTTTGGATATATATATA
>NW_004955414.1:2353226-2354512 GCF_000276665.1 Chinchilla lanigera
GCTGAGCTAAATTCCCAGCCCGAAACCTAGAATTTCTGACTGGTCCCAACCACTGCTTATCTTGATTCCTAAGAGAAATGAATACATAAATAAAATAATAATAATACTAATAATAATAGACTTCACAGGGATGGCCAGTGCATACTTTATTTCTGGAAAGAATTCAGCTTTTAAGCCTTGGGTAGTATGTGCCTAGGGACTGATCTCGTTCCATCAGCAGGAGAACCATCTGTGTAGGTCTCACCATCTCCCTCAGCCTACAGGGGTGGTGGAAGGTGGAGGAAAGAGAGAGGATATTGAGTCCACTTTCACAGAAAGTAAAAAACAACAATCCACAACAGAGCACTGTAGAGAAAAATGAGGAACTTGAGCAGTGAGCATTCACACAAAAAAGAAACACCTAACATATGCTAACTTAACTGCTTAACCTAACTTAACTGCTTAACCAGCACAATACTTTTCTTACCAAATTTACCACTGTGAAAAAATTGACATCATTGAGGATTTTTTTAATTTTAAAGAGAATTTTAAAAAAAGAACCACAGCAAAATACCAACAACATAGACAAAAACAAAATAAAGCCAAAACAATAAAAATGATAAAGTGTTTCAGCACAAAACGATAGGAACTAACAGTGGTTGTTACAATTGCATATTGTTATCTTTAATGAAGTTGCTCAGATTAGCAGATGTAAAAAGGAAAGGTTGATCAAACCATTAAAGAGAGTAGAAAATAAAAACAAAGGAAACATTATAAATGATGCAGAGTTTCACTTGACAGGATGGTAGGAATTCACCAGTGGTCATTACATTGCATATTGTTGTCTTCAAATTAATTGTTCAGATTACCAGATACAAGCATGTAAAATAGGTCAAAATAAAAAAAATTAAGCATTAAATGTTTCTTTCCATAAACCAGCAGACATCAGCAGTAGTTGTGCCAGCTATCCTTTATATATATATTTCAGTTCCTTCTTTCTGTCTGTTTATCCTTTCTCTCAACCCGGTTGTTCCTTCCTTTGAGCAATTTCTTTTCCTTTCATAGTATCTATTGTACATTTTGAATTTCATTTACTTTTTCAGGTTCTTACACCAGGGGCACAATATGATGTTTACACCTATGGGTCTGATTTATTTCACTGATGAGTATGGTGTCTAACTGAATCCATTTACCTGTAAAAACCTCGTTTATCTTTTTTATAGCTGAGTAATATTCCATTGTATAAAAAGACCACTTTTTTTATCTATTCCTCAGCTGATGGGCATTTGGGTTGTTTTCAAGATTTA
>NW_004955414.1:2356909-2362623 GCF_000276665.1 Chinchilla lanigera
TATATATATATATATATATATATGGATTTTTGTGTGCTCTGTTCATATAGAAATGAGAGAAAAATCAATGGAGCTGGGGGTTGTGGTGCATGCCTATAATCACAGAACTGGAGAGACTGAGGCAGGAGGATGGTTGTGAGTTTCAGACCAGCCTGGGCTACAAAGTGAGCTGAGGGCCAGTCTGAACTGCATGGTGAGACTCTGTCTCAGAAAGACATAAAAAAAATCAATGGAATTTTAAAAGAGATAGAGATATGATGTTATTGAAAACACTGTATTTTTCTAAAACTATAAAGTTCTCTAACTTACTCCACTTCCAAAATAAATCAGAGATAACTGAATAGTAGGCCTTACAATTCACAGAAATGCCAAAAATCATTATATGCGGCACTTAGGTGACACAATGGAAAAGAGTTTTGCAAAAACTACATCAAAGCTGGAATCAGAAAGTATGAAGAGAATGATGTACACATTTGACAAATAAAGAAAACTAAAGCATGCACACACCTCTATGATAAAAACATGACATTAAGAAAATCATTAATTTAATGTGTTAGATAGGAGAGGAAAAACATGAATACTTTTACTACATGAGAAACTATTTCAAAGTATTTAATTTAAAGAAAACTTTCAGCATAATGAGTAAAGAATATGAATAATGAAAATTTATAGAATGCAAAATGTTTAAGCACACTAGTAATGAAAGCCCCAAAATAAAATAAGGTATAATTTTTCCACCTACCAAGTACATATTTTAAAATGATTAGTAGGAGGCCATACTAGCAGGAAATTAGAATTCACACAGGTTACTGGTGGAGAATGATGTAAAAAAAATTTTAGAAAACAATTCAGCCAGATGCAGGATACACTTTAAAAATGTGCTTAAATTTTGTCCCTGAATTTTACTTTAAAAATCTATTCTACTCTTTGTATGTGTTACTTATGTATTTATTCTCTGTTTTGCTCACTAGAATATAAACAAAATCAAGATTCTGTTTTGACCTGTTGTGCTTTAATGTGAGCCTAGAAATTTTCCTGGTATGTAGTAGGTGAGCAATAATTGTTTGCCGAATTATTTATTTTTTTGTTGCTTTTAAATATTTACAAAGGACCCTGGCACCTTATAAAGCATGCCTAGCAGAGACTAGCACATCGAAAAGATGTGGTTATATCATGAAGAAGCCAGAAAAAATTGCTAGCAGAGCGAGGAGCGGATGCTTTGATAATGCACTTCAATTGTTGAGGGAATAATATGTGAAAGAAGGACTCGACTCACTTAGCACGCCTAGGTGCAGATGTATATCAGTGGATGAATAGGCAATGTGGGACCTCAATTACCACTGTCCAAAATGGAACTGACTATATTAGGAGGAAGCAGTGCCCTATTGCTAAAAAATATTCAAGTATAATTACTTATGGGAAAGAGTCACACATTAGAATGAGACTGGTTAGACAACTCTAAATTTCTTCTAGAAGACTCACCTCTCCTTCTGTCCCAACATCACCTTCTATACCTTCTCTCTTTTCAAACAGTTATTCCTTGTTTTCTTCCCTTTCTGTTAGCTTACATTTGCCATACCTAAGCAACACACTGTGGGGAAGAAGTACATAAACGTACCATATCTTGTTCCTTTTGTAATTCCCCTTTCCGCTGTAGCGTCTCACCTGTCTCTAGCTCCATGTGCTAGCGCTGTTTCCGAGCATCTTTCATCTTGCTCCCAAGTCATTTCCTAGTCACTTCAGACACTGTGGTAAATGTTACACCTCTCTAGAGCCGCTCTCACAGTACTCATCCCAATCGAATGTTTCTTGTCTGTGCCTCCCTTTCTTCCTGTCATTTAGAGTGCATTGCAGTCCTCTGCTGGATTATAGGGTTCATATAGGCAGGAAGGTGTTCTGTATTTAAATTCTGTTCAGCCTTTTATTTGGGGGTTAGTAAAGTGCCTGCCACAGATAAAACTGAACTAATCTTAATGAAGATGGACACAGATTGGAATAACTTTTACTTCATATTTTTATGAGCCTGCTGTCATTAAATTAGGGAGGCACATAAAATTTTGTCCTTAATTTCATTCACAGTTTCTAATTTTCCATGGTCCTTTCTGCCTTGCTGGTTTACTGGCTTTGGCAAACCACTCAGGAGCTCTGAAGAGGAGATGCAAAGCCTCGCTCCCTCCCTGCACCTGCACGCCTTCTCTAGTCCAGATGGGTTCAGTCAGTCATTGCTCGCACGTTCAGTGCAGACCTAGTTGTTCTCTGCACCTTTTGTTAGAGGATCACACAAAGCTTCATGCAGTTCTCCAGGGGCTCTGTGGGGTCAGCTTGATGCAAGCCTTTCTCAGATGTTAACCTTGATTTCTGAAAAGTAGCTGTTTTGCTTTTCTAAATTGGAACTGTCTTATTACTTATTATAATTATTATTGTTATTATTATTGGTATCAAACATAATCATTAAAATTGAGATAAGCATAGAAAATTATTAAGAATTCAGGAAAATCAGCCATAATTCACCTGAAGATGATCTTTATCAACATTTTAGTAGATATGTTTCTGGACTTTAAAAAATTAATATTTTTTGATAAAATACTATCTTAATACAAAAATATTTTATAACATACTTTTTCACTTGATCTATTGAGATATGTGTTCTATATCAATAAATATGTGTTTATTCTGTCACTATATCTTGTTTGTATGCCACTGATGTGACTGTCTAGCTTCCTAGTGTGTGAATTATTACAATAATAAAGTTTCTTTCAACTTACACCATGAGAAACAAGAAAGTTTATATTACCCTGCAGCAAGAAGGAAATGTATATACAGCTGCTCTGCTATATGAAAGAAAATTGTTCTGGACTGTTCTTTAAAATTAATGAGGAGAAGGAGGCTGGAAATGTAGAACTTGAACAGTGGTAGAGTGTTGTGCATGCATATGCAAGGCCCTGAGTTCAATCTCTGGCACCAAAGCAAATAAACAAAATAAGGCAAGAAACAAAAGAACAGAATCTTCATAGGGATGCAGGGGGAGCATCTATTAGGTTAAAATTTGCATGCAAATTCTAAAGACTATGTTGATTTATCAATAAACATTTCTTATTCAAAAGCATGCCTATAATGATCTTATCTCTTGATTAGAACATCCACCTTGTCCTTATTGAACATACTCAGATATGTGATTTGCCTTGGACTTGAAAATTTTAAGGTTGTGAATCACCACTACTGATAGTTGAATTAGGCCCATTGGATTTCTTTGTGTGCAAAGTTGTATTTTAGTGGGTTCATATCTATTTTATTTTTAGGAAACATCATTAGTTAACCATTGCCACAGAATGAGTCAAAACACTTTGATTACCTTGCTTACATGTGTTACTGTGACAACTGCTTTCCCCTTTCCTCTGAGAGTTAAATGCTATGACTTAGACTACCAGTCTAGCATTCTATTACTCTCTCTGAAGTCAGAGAGCTTCCAGCATAACAATTCCCACCACTGTCTTCAATTCGTAGAGGACAGCTGCCTAGGGCTGTGCAAGAACGTTACCTTTCCTCTATCACTGCTAACTTTCTTTACGATAGGAAAAATATGTCATCTGGGACTCACAGTGAAATATAATCTGTGATTTGTAAGATTTCAGAATTGATTTATCTCGTCACTCACTCCTCTTTCCAAACACTTTAGTTTTTGTTTTAAAATGCACCTGGATTAAAAAAATCAGCTGTAGGAAGTTGCCAGGTGTGGAAACACCTACTTTGTACACAGAGCTTGTTACTCAGCACTTTCACCAAAAGGCAGCACACCATGCTATGGCAAGACACTTAGGAGGCCCTGGGGTTTGTCAGGAAGGCAGAAGGAGGAAAGAGCTGTGGGCAGATCTTGATTGTGGATTTTGCAGGAGGAATAGGAAAGGCAGAATAGTTGTGCTAAATAAGCTTAAAGTTAGATCATGTGAATAATTTCAAGTGGACCTGGGCAACAAAGGTAGCCCCAATTTTCATGGGCCTGATTCTGGATTGATTTAGGGTGGGAAGGGCATGACCTGGATAAAGAAGGGAGTTGAGGTATGGGATCTGGATCAGCTGGTTTAATCATAGGAAAGTGTGTTGCTATCTATCTCTAGAAATTAACTAACTTTGAGAGAACAGCACTTTCAAGGGCTGCAGGGATCCAGGGTGTCAAAGCATATCCTATTAAAATTGAAAACATGATTAGCATAGTGATCTTCCTTTATAGTATTACAGGAAAGTTCTGGCATTTTGATTTCATAAACTATGGCCCACCTAGCAGTTAATTAATACCAGTTCCATATGTTTGGGCCAACACTAGGTGAATAAGTTCATTTCAATGAATGTGGGGTAATCATGACTTTAAATTGTCTTCCATTAATTGAATTTTGAGTCCACTTCCACAGTGTTAAGCCCAGGCAGATGTTGATATAAATGATGCAATTCTAGAAACCTCTCTGTGTATAGATTATCTTATCTGGGAAGACCGTATTTTTCTTGGTCTATTCTCTTTGGAATTTAAGTCTCAAATATTGACTCTTAGTTAATAATGAATACTGTGCTAGGGACACCAGAGGAATTGGGCATCAGAAGTGATATACGGATGCAGACACTGAGCAACTTACATGCAGAGCTCTGTCTCCTTCAGGGATTTCTTTTGCCAATAAAAGAGCACGAGCAGATTTAGGATCCAACGCACGGTCGTATTTTTCCCAATCATTTTGTAAGAGATCCAGTAGACCTTGGCTCTGAATCTGAGTACTGCTCTGCTCCTGTTGTGGTCAGGCCCTGGGCTGTCAGTAATAGCTGCTCTAATATTATTTAGGAGATGAGGAAATCATTCTATGCTACTGATGACTTTATGATTTTCCTTATTGTATTCTTAATTGTATAGCTTTTGATTTCTGATTTTCCATATGTGTTCCTTCAGCTCTCCTGGGTCATGAGAAGAAGCTAGATGCATTTATCCCATGCTATCACTGGGAAGACTTTGAACAATCATGTGGCTACCAATTTGTGGATTAGTCAACTTCTAGTTTTTCCCAAGTGGAAGATACACATATGTTGACATCAATTATAAAAGCAACATATTTTTCAAATTCCATATTTAAGTCTATTTTCTGGAATCCTAATTCCAATTTGTTTATCAATTATGAGCCTAACATTAAGTCATTGACATCCTAAAACTGAGATAATTTGAGAAGATTTTGATAAAGGGATTATTAGCAAAGTTGTTATGAACAGAGTGTTGGGAAATGACAAGGGACAAAGTAGTTCTTGATCTGGTGATAGTGCAGGCCTCTACCGTCTGGTAATAGTGCAGGCCTTTACCATCTCTAAGTATACAGGCAAGTTGATTTCCAGAAGCCAGAGACCGATAGCTCTGAGGAATGGGCTGTCAACAGTCTGAAACCTTCACTCCAGGGGCATAGGTGGCTTCAAGAACCAGTGGGAAGAGCAGGAAAGTATTCTTTTTCTTCTTCTTCATCTCTTGCTCTCCTTTTATACAGATGTTCCTCATGTAACTAAAAGAGAAATAAATTTCATTGACATGGAACTTTTCTGTTGTGTGTGCTAGGAATCAAACGCAGGATCTTGTTCTTGCCAGGCAAGCACTGTACTTCCGAGCTATATCCCTGGCCAATATATGTAAGTCTTACATGCCAGCTTCCTCAAGTAGAAGATAGTTTTCTTGGGTGGACTAACATATATAT
>NW_004955414.1:2362723-2380509 GCF_000276665.1 Chinchilla lanigera
ATATATATATGGAAGGGCACAGTTTTGTGTTGCATATTCCAGGTTAATTTGGATTAGGTTTTCTCTCCAAAACAGTTGAAATCAAAGACCTGAACCCAGTAATATATCCATACAGGGTTGTCATATAGAAATTTGCAAAGATATGAAAAATGAACCCAAGCCTATGGGAAGGAACACTCTACAGTATGGTAGAACATTTTTCCCACATTCTGGGAGTTTGTGCAATGTTTTAGTCACTACAACAGAGATTGGATACCTTTTTCTGGAAAAGACAGCTAGTAAATATTTAGATTTTGCAAATCACATAAAGTCTTTGTGACAACTATTCAGGTCTATCAACAAGCTAAAAAGTAATCATGGGTAATATCTAAGCAAATGGATACGGATGTGTTCCAGTACAATTTTGTTTAAGTTTGAAGATACAACTTGGCCAAGGGGCATAGTTTGCAGATCTTTCACCTGAAGCATGTTGGTTTCATAAATGGGCATTTGAATTAGAAGTACATTTCCATAGACTGGGTCACCTCACTAGTAACTAATGAATGCTGTGACTTAGCAATTCCGTACTCAGGTTTTACTACTAATTTAATGCATAATGGATCTATGATTGTAAGATTCATTTCTTTTAGGGATAGGGTACCAGGAATTGAACTAAGGACTTCACACTTGCCAGGCTGTGCCACTGAACTAAATCCCTGGCCCTAAGATTCATTTCTGATCATTTTGGTAAGAAAGTTTTGGGGCTAAAATACCCTGTTCCAGTTTAATTTGGTTTAGGAACCCATAGGTAGCAGTCACCTTTGACTTTCATAAAAGATGAAAACTCAGTTGCACTGTCCTAACTGACTTCCCAGGAACCTGAAGAGCCCTTCTCTGCAACCAGAGCCTCATCTGTGTTCTTACAACTTTTCTCACTTGTTGCCATAAATTTCATTCTCTTGCTTGTTCTTGGCTCTGAAGTAGACCTGCACTAACCCTGTCCATTGAGCCTACACTCCAGAGTCTACTTTTACCTCATTTGAGTAGTTCTGGTTAGTTTTCCAATTTGTACTTTTATATATGTTTCATTTACTTTGCAGCTAAATCTTTGGTTGGATATTATTGGTTTTGTTTGAAATTGACTTGGACTTGGTACACAAAATTTTAAGGTATTAAAATTTTAATTGAAGATTCAGGAATGGAATTAATTTTTTCCTCCAAATTTATTAGCTCCTAAATTACGTGCAATAGAAACCAGAATATTTGAGTGCTTCTTTCAGATTTTAACATTTATCTCATTGTAGTTTCAACATAGAGAAGGCACAGTTCAGCGCTTTTAGCTTCAAACTCAGACTCTTGACTGTAGAGCACTCTGTATTTTCTCCAAAAGTTCTGATGTTTTAAACTAGCTGTGCTCTTTTCTTTTATAGTGGCAGGAATGGGTTTTCATGCTTGTAACAACCTTCCCTGAGCTCCTCACCTATCACCTTCTCTGACCAAGGATATGCACTTGAAAAAATAAGCATTGGCTCCTCAGTATGGCCATAAGACAGGGATGTGATAAGTGGTCCATGCAGGATCGTGTTAAAGAACTGAGCTTTGTTCCCACCTTGTTAATTGCAGTAAGCTGAATTGTGAGTCTGCTTAAAGTGAGCTCTAAAACAGACCTGCTTTCCACATGTCTAGTCTCAAGGTTATTTCCCATTCATTAGACAGGATGTGGAAACCAGCAGCACTGGCCGCAAACCTACCCCTTTTGGAGGGCATCCAGAACACCTGGAAGGGAGCACAGAATTAGGGTGGATGCTCTGCTGGTTTTTCTCATGATACAAGTGACAGGTATGGCTTTACATGAATCTGGTTACTGCAGAAGACTAAAGAGCAAAGTAGAGACAGCCTTTGGTGTGGCCTAGGACATTCACATGTACTCTATAGAGCTGTCAATGTCTGAAATTGGGTAGGACTGCAAAGCAGAATGAGTCCTGGAGGAAGAAGTGGAGAATCAGAATTCCAGTTCCAACTTTGCCTTTCATTGCTATATATGTAAGGTCAAATCACTCAGCCTTTCCTTGGAGCTGGTTTCCTTATCTATAAAGTATGGATAATTAGCTCTGCCTTATCTTCCTCAAAGAGATGGTGAGTGCCAAATGGGTACATTAATGAATGTGAAAGAACTTCAGACATAGTATAAAGCATAAGAGAAATGCAGTGTCTTTGCTGGTGATAGTACCTGCTGAATCACTAGCACTACAATGCTTCTATTTCACACACAAACTCCTCAGCTGGGTTTGCAAGTCCCATCAACTAGAATTTTTGTTACAAGGATCTATTGCTAGTACTTACCTGCTCCAACAAAGCTATTTTTTTTTCCTTTTTACATCATATTTTATTTTTACCTCTGTGCTTGCTTTGTTTTCCACATTTTGTTTCTGATTCTTCTCTTAACTATATTTTTCAGATCAATTCACATCCCCTACCTCATTTTCTTAAAAGTAATTCCGTAAAGGCATCCTACTCAGTCTTCTTATCCCAAATACTCCTTGGAAGGCCCTATGCAGTATAGTTTGGAGTGTCTAATCAACTCCAACCTACTTTGACATATAAGTTATCTTCCCTCACAGGTAATTACAATGTCCTCTTCCTAGTCACTCAGAAAAGAAACCCAGAAGTTGGAAACGTTGTATTTCTCTTCTTGTCCTACTCCTCTTTCCCTGGCTGTCTAGTCGTGGGTATCTCCTTCACACATCTTTGTATCACTGCCACTGCTTTAGTGTGAGTCCAGATCTCTGATATCTGGGATTATGCTCACAGTTTGCTAATTAGATTCCCCATTTTCAGTCTGTTTTCCTGCCAATATATCTTTTATCCTTCTGCCAAACTGATTTTTCTAAGACTCAAATCCTGTCATGCCATTTCTCTGCTTCAAATACTTCAGTAATTCTCAGGCTTTCAGGAATTATGTTCAAGTACAGCACACGAGCCAACTCGTTTCTTTGGGGTCTAGACTCCATCCATCCCTCTTCTCACTGGGTGTTAACTCTTTTCCAGTCTTGAACTCATGTGAGAATCTTAGGAAACAGAAAAATTGTGTAATTAAAGTTTATAAACCAACGACCCTGCTTCTGGAGCCCACCCTGCCTCGCCGAACTATCAACAGCTCTGTGCTCCCCGCTCCAACCTCATTCCTGACACTTTCCTTATGTAGGCACAGGGCTCCAGACACAGAGGGTGTTGCAGGGATATGTTACTTTCTGCACCCTCGTGTCTTTACACTTTGCATCTCTACTGGTAGGAATTTCCTTCTTAACTTCCCCTAGTAAAGACTACCTGTCCTTTAAACAGTTTGGACAGAAAATTCTTCTGTGATTCTATGTCTGAGTTACCTATTTGACAGTTCCAAAATACTCTGAATAATAATCTCTTGCCCCAGTTCTTTCCAACAAAATTTTATCAACGTGTAGTTACTTGGAAGATTATATAATAGCAGAGTTTTTACCGTAATAGCCTTGGGTTTCCAGCTCCTAATGTGCTACCTCGTATAGAATAAGCACCCAGTGAAATGTTTGTGGAATGAAATGACTGGGCTTACCTAGAATTCTCTTTTTTCCCCCTTTTCAAATACATACCTTACAGGTCCCCTAAATTTAATCACAAAACCTGTCACTTTATTTAATCTTGTTACATTAATCCATATCATTTAATAAGCTTCTCTTTGAATTTTTTTTAGTTTTTTATTAGTGCATGTTTGCAGTACAGAATGATTACGTTCTTGTAGGGGACTTGGTATACAGACAGGAATTTCTGCATTGGTAGATGTGTAAAAGCATCGTACATAGTGTATGTACCTTATATAGAGATTATACGTACATATCATACATAATACATATTATATGTAGAGAAAAAGAGAAAAATCAGTTGGAACTATAGCACATCAAGTCATCACTAGTCTTTAAATATATTGTGCAATGCATGGGAAAGTGTCCTACAAGAGTTCAGAGACCCAGATCTAGTTTAGGTTTTGCTAAGAAATGTGTGACTCTGCACAAAGTATTGATTCCTTCCCTTTCTTTGTTTAATTTTCCTTATTTTAAAAATAAGAGATCAAGGAAATCTCTACAATACTTTCATATAAAAAGACTACAAGCCAATAAGTGATGAAAATGTTTCATGTATTATTTCACATATCAAGTACAAACTGCATAGTGAACATTTAAATCATAAAAACTGTTACAGTAAAGTCGCGTTTCAATGAATCCCCTTAAAATCTTCCACGTGGCTTAAACATGCCTGTCTTATCCTTCTCACCTCTCTCTGAGGTGGTTCAGGAACTCTCCTTCACAAGTGTACTTAGTTGTGCTCCTGTGGGTGCCTTGATGTCCTGAGCTGATTCCAAAAGTTTCTCTTTCTTGTTCATCATGACTTTGAGGAAGAGCTAGAAGGTGCATGGACTGATCCAATGAATAAGGTGGATGAGGACAATGTACTACCTTTATTTGACAGGAACTGCTACACTAGAAGCAAAGTACAACACAGAGCATTACCATGATGGAGAATGAAGCCATTAGCTCACTTTCCACTTGAGGAAGTGGAAGGAATGATAGGATTAGAGTATTGAAAGTGAAGGGAAGTATTTTGAGGGGGACTGATAGCAACGTGTCTTTCATTTTAAGAAGTTTTTATAATTTAGGCACTCATTCCGTCTGGATCACATCTTTTACATGTACACACACATACAGATATGTGTGTGTGTGTGTTTATTTCAAGTTATACAATAGTTTTGAGTAAAAGAAATATTTTTTCCTCTTGTCTCATCTTGGTCTACATATTGGTGACTAGAGAGTAATATATAAAAAAATCCTTAGAAACTATAAGCATCTCCTGGGAAAATTTAGTGATAAAGAATGATACTGCCAATGGTTACTAAAATCTTTTTATTGCAACTTTAAATCTCTATATTGTCCAATGAAGTATGAGTACTTAACATATATCACATATGCATCACTTAAACCAGGACTATCCTTTTGAACCAGGGCCAAATTGGAATCATTAAACTTTCAGAGATGACAGTTTTTTCCCATCTTGATAAAAGATTATTTTGATCAGAGAAAAAGAAAAAAAGGAATTTTTGAAATCCAATCTATGCCAGAAAAGCTAAGTAAAGACAAAGCAGAAAAAGTTTCATTGAGTTTTTTCTTGTCAACCCAAGGGAAAATACACTGAGTTGCAGAATAAGAGTTTTACCAGACAATGTTTGGTGGGCAGAGTCATGCTGAAGAAATGCTTGCTAAGCACTCATATTCCGTGTTAGAAGTGATGGAGCTCACAGCAGTCATTCTGAGCCTGTGAAAACACAGTGCTGTGTGAGCAGCCTTCCCGATGGCGTTCTCCTGACACACAAGCTCCGGATCGCCTGACCGGACTCCTCCGCCTGGACTCTCACTCTCTGCCCACGCGCGCCCTTTTGCTTCTTGTCTCCTGGTTTCTGAAAAGACCCCTTTCCTGCGCCACTCAAATCCACTGTGGCTTTTTCGTTATGTTTCATTTATGAACAAATATAAATATGGGACCTTCACCGTCTGGCCTCCAGAATTTAGTTAAATATATCACGCATAATATGCAGTGGAAAAATGGTTCCAGAAAACCTTTTGGAAAAATATATAAAATAAAGCAATATATGCAATATTTTTAGTTAAGTAAAAATTGGATTATAAAACAGCATACAGAATATTTCCCAGAGGCCACAACTGTGAATTTCTGCTTTAGGATGAAACCAGAAATTATACCGGTGGTATTTCAGAGGGGAGACCATGAATAACTGGAGTGCAAACACAAAGACACACTGACACACACACACACACACACACACACACACACACACAGATGCAGATACACACACACAGACACACACAGACACTCATACACAAGTGAATGAAAGCTTAATGTTAAGTGTGATCACCTCGCAGTGGTCATGAGCCAGGGTAATGTTATAGCATCAAGTCGTGTGTGAAATCTGCCTCACAAGAACCCAGCAGGGAAAGGATGTTCTTTGTAACAGATCGTGCTGGAACCACTGAGCATCTACAGGCAAAAATGTAAATCCAGACATTAAATTAGGCTTTTCACCAATTGCTCGCAAAACGGATTGAGACCGAAATGTAAAATTCAGGCTGTAATTCTTCTAGAAGTAAACATAAAAAAGATCTATGTGATCTCAGGTGTTGGTAACAATTTAGATACAAGACCAAAAGCATAAATCCATAAAAACAAAAATTGAAAAGTTAGACATCATTAAAATTAAAAACTTCTATCCCACAAAAATATAATGCTGTGCTTGCCCAATGCAAGTATTCTTCATCTACACTTTCAGTTTCTGAAAATCAGAATGATGCTACTCATGTAACATTTTTAGGCATGGCCACATGTATGGAGGACTCTTGTTTGGGTAACAGAGTTTAAAAGAGCTGTAGCTGAAGCAGTTTCTCATACCTGAATAGTGGGTCCTAAAGTGCAGAAGGTCTTCCACAGAATAAATGTTTTATTTTCTTGACTAAGTCAGATTACTGCTATGGCAGAACCTATAACAGTTGCTAAGTACTTAATCTACAAAACTCACCTTTTTTTTCTCTTGGTTAGTTTAGGTGGGTAACAATCTTGGTTTTCAAATTAAAGGAATGAAAATTATCAAAACTTCCTCACAGTGATCAAAAACTTACATTAATAGTTTTAATTACATGTACATCTCCACCGGCAATGCACTTAGTGTATTTAACACTTAAAATTGTCCAAATTTTAACTCTCCCTTTTACTGTACAACAAAATTATTTTCAATATGATGATTATTTTGGGTAGCAGTTGGTACAGAACATGAGTTCCTCGAAAGCGTGGACCATGTCAAAATTATTTTGAAATTTCTAGGGTATAATATTTTACCTGATTGTCATAAGTACTCTAGAAAGCATTGTGATTTAAATGGATGAATAAATGAATGAATAATGAATTAATATCTTGCACATTTAGTAACTTATAAGACAGGACAGATCATACACAATGCATTAGATAGAAATTTGTATTCTTTTTGAAATGCATAGATAATGTCCCCCAAATTATTTCAGAGTTTTAAAGTTCTAACAGTAGGAAAAATATAGAGTTGCAAAGAGGTTCATATGTTCAAACTTTAAGACTGATCTCAACTATTTAAAAAATCTTTATTTCTTAGTGTTTTAAGTGCTCCAGCCTTAGGCCCAAAATGAGTCAGCTGCCTGAATGGTTATAGCTAGTTTTTCCCATACGATTTAAACTGGATGTCCACATCACAGTTGTGTCTCTTACCCTCTAACTGCTATTTAATTTTCATTTTTCATACTCATTTTGTAAGCACTGAAGTACAAATTAAATAGTAATTAGAGGATAAAAATAAGCAGAGGTGTAATGATTCAGTCTCCTGCCCAATACCAGTTGCTTCATACAAATTTCCAATGAAGGTGCCAAACCAAACATTATACTTTAAAGGAGCTAGTTGCTTTGTTATTACCTATGTAGATAATCCAGTTCAAAATAATGTTTCTTGCATGACTTCTGGTTATTTTTGGCTACAAAAGCAGTCAAGTACGAATGAAAGCAATCTTTTAAAAGTAGCTCTTGTGCAACACCAGCCTGAGAAGCTGGAAATCCATATTAATGACTGAAAGCTTAATTTTCTTCCCTGGCTATGGAGACCTTTTTCTATCACCTAAGTGCAACAGAGTGATCCTTTGTGTATTAGTTACTTTCCCATTGCTGGAATAAAACACCTGACCTCTCAAAGGAGGAGAGGTTTATTTGGCTCTTGGTTTCACAAGGTGCAGTCTAGGGTTGGTTGGTTCTAAGGCAAAAACAGCGTGGTAGGAAGACATGGTGGAGAAAACCTGCTCATTCCATGACAACCAGGAAGCAGAAAGAGAAGGGAGGATCCTGGAGACAAGAATACGTACTTCCTGGTCAGGGCCCGTGACCTGCCCTTTCAAATCAGGCCCTACCTTCTAACAGCGCATCCAGCTATGGATGCATCATTGGATTTACCCACTGACAAGTGCAGCACTCTCACGCTCCAGCCATCTGCTGAATGCCCCCACCTGAGCCCCACAAGACTCTGCAAGACATGTTAGATCTAAGCTGCAAGATTTTCTTTGATTAGTAATATTATAATCGATATCAGACCTTAAAAGGCAAGCAGTATATTGTTTTGCTAGATATTCAGGAAAGTCTTCAAAATGGTCCATTCTTCAAGGTGAAACCAGTCAACTGCAGGAGGGCATGGTCTCTGGGATGTCCCAGGATGAGGTGGGGAAGACCAGAAATAACTCTCTCGCTCTTTCTTCTCCTTTCAGCATTTGCTGAGTTGAACTATTTATTTGCCTGTTACTATTGTGGGAATCTTTGCTTGAAACATATAATTGGTTTTGATGAACATGTAAATGGGATTACACAAAATTGAAAAGCTTCTGCACAGCAAAGGCAACATTAAGCAGAATGCAGAGGCAACCTACTGAATGGAAGAAAACATTTGCAATGTGTACAACAGACAAGGAGTTGATGCCCAGAATGTATAAGGAATTCCAAAAACTGAGTGACAAAATAAAAATAAATAAATAACTTGATGTAAAATCAAGCAATACATCTAAGCAGAAATTCCTTAAAAGATGATATACATGTGGCCAGTGGGTAGATGAATAAATACTCAGCACCATTAAGCATCAGGGGATGTGAATCAGTACTAGTGAAGTTCACAGATTTACTGGGCAAGCCCCACTTTACTCCTGTGAGAATGGCTAATATCTAAAAGACTAAAGTTGACAAGTACTAGGGAGAATGTACAGAAATGGAGTATTTAATGGCTATTGGTGGAAATATATATCGGTGTTGATATTACAGAAAATAATATGGAGGTTCCTCAGTAAATCAGAACTGGAACTGCCATATGATCCATCAGTCCTACTATTGGGCATAAATCTAAAGAAATGATATTAACATGTTGAAGGTACATCTCTACTCCCATGTTCATTACAACAAAAGTCACAATAGCCAGAACAAGGAACAATCTAAATATCCATCCACTGCTGAATGGGTAAAAACAATGGTATATATGTACCATGGAATACCATTTGGCTATAAAGAGTAAGTCTTTTTATTTGTGACAAAGTATATAGATCACATGGTAAACGAAATAAGTCAGACAAAGAAAGGCAAGCACCACATGATTTTATTCATATGTGGTTCTAAAAAAGGCTGGGATTGGAACTACTGAATCAGTGAATACTAAGGTATACGGTTAGAGAAAACAAGCCAGACGCTTTACTCAGGGTACTATAGCAAAGTACAGAGGTTACAGAAAACAAGTGTGTATTAAACATTTCCAAAAGTTGGAAGAAAGGCTTTTGAAAGTTTTTACCACAAAGATAAACTTTTGAGGACATACATATTCTTAATTTGATTTAAATAACTGCATTTAATATGTAGGCCTTTTCTATTTTTTGTGTATAGTTAGAAATAAAAAGAAACACTATGAGGTTTCTTTTTCTGCTCTTCCTTTACACATAGGGCTAGTATTTAATACATGATGTTTTCATTCCATGGCTATTCTTCCTAGGACAGAATATCAAGGACAATGGGAAGGTGACCACTATGAAATCTACATTTCTTGTCTCTTTTTGCCTTTCTTCAAACACAGTTTAACAAAATTGACCATTTTTTCAATTTGTAAAACTTGGCAGGCATTTTCTCTCACCTCCTGGCTTTTCACAAGCTGTTCTGGGGAATCAGTATTTCCTGTCTCTCGCCTTGACAAAAGTCTCCACACTGGAGCCCTCATAAAGAGTTTTACCACCTGTGGGACATCAATGATTTTCCCTTAGCACCTGGCACCTCCACAATTACAGTGCTAGTTACACTATGTTCCTACATCATGCTATTGTTCCTCTCTTAGCTATGAACCTTGAACATCAGGGAAGGGATCACTAGCGGCACCTTGTATAGGAGCACAGAGTAGGAGGTACTGTTGGATGACTGTTGCTAAACAGTATGCCACGGTAATTCCTCTGCCTTTTTCCTTGTATCTCTAGTCTAGAATGCACAGAGCACACTGAGCGGTTGATTCTGGAGTGTGGGACTAGGAGCTAGGTGGAAGATGAGTTCATTTTTCTTGTATATCTTTTGCTATAAATAATTTATCATATGTGTGCATTAAAATGTTGAAAAAATTAAAAAAGCAAAAACCCTAGCAGTATGGTAATGAAAGGCTACTTTTTTCTATGTTTTTTTCTAAGTTGTTTCCATTTGTTGGCAAGCCAAGAGCACTCAGCAGAATAAACAATTGATTCAGGTCTATCAGTGAAGGGCAGAGGTGGACCCCAAGCAACTTGCTGAATAAGTCTGGCCATGAACCACAGCTACTCCTGGGTGGAGCCTAGGAAGCTGAAAGAAGGCAGAGACAGTTCTGTGCATGAGCCTCAGGAGACAGAGATGGCAAATATTTTTGTTTGATCTAAAATACTTCAATTTTCCCAAACGTACCGTATGTATCATCAATCACTTGGAATTTGATGAAAAGGAAGATATTTGGCTATAATGGGTATTTTCCTTTGATAAGAAAATAACATAAATTTAGTAGATATGAATCTAATAAATAATTGAGGAAATTTTTAAGGTACATAAAATGTCCAAGGCTGCAAATCCATAAAGAAATAGACTTTTAAGGAATACATTGAATCAACTGGGTGGTGAACTCCATTAAGTGAAGACTAAGTTAAAACCTCTAAATAACTTCTAAGTTCCCTTGTATCTGGAAAAATATGGAGAATCCTATGTGGAAAAATAAGATATAGGGTTGATCATAAATATTCTCTGTTAATAAAGGACCAGAAGTAAGGGTATTTAATTAAAAAACTGGCTTTTAGTGTCTACTCTGGAAAAGGACAGCTATATACAGTATCTTACATCCCTTACAGCCATTGTAAAGGGTAAAACTAAGAAGCAGACTCCTTCCTTTGAGAGAGTATATGATCCAAAAAAAGTGGGTATAAGACAATTACTCAAAGAGTGACAATGACGAGCACAGTATAATCACTCACTTAAGGGGCACGTAGTATCCCATAGAAGTAGGGGGAACCCTCACACACTAGAGTCAAGAAGAGAATTCATTTTTGTTTGTTTGTTTGTTTTTGTTTTTTTTCCGGTACCGGGAACCTTGCGCTTGCCAGGCAGGCGCTGTGCCTCTTGAGCTAAATCCCCAGCCCCTGAGAATTTATTTTTGACCTTTTGGATTTGGCACTGGCAAAGAACTGGGAGTGTTCCAGGAAGTAGGAAAAGACATGACCACAGAAGCAGAGGTGGGAGGGGGGCGAGGTGGTACCAGGAAGATCTACTCTGGTCTTAACAGAAGCTATGGATGAAGAACTGGTAGGAATACAACTTGAAAACTTGTATTTGTGGGCCTTTAGGGCAGTGAGCTGGCCCTGGGGAGACAATAAAGTTCTTTAAAGCAAAAAGGGTTCGGATAATCTGAGCTCAGCTTCCACTTCATATTTTGTTGTGATATTTGTCTGTCTGCATGCATGCTCAGAATAATTACTTTGTGCTTTTCAGTACAGAGTTTGTGGAAGGAGCAAATGGGGTTCATGCATAAATTACAAAGTGATCCACAAACAAAAGACATTATTCTAATTATAGTGAGGTCTCAGGTTGAGAAATTAAGCTCATTTGTTCACTGAAACTTAGAATTTAAATTAAAATTTTCACAAGTCATGTGGTGCAGTTTGATTTCTGAAATATATTTTCATTAGTGCCTAAAGATTCACCTGAAAAAGAACATATATTAAAGGAAGAGAAAGAGGTGAGATTAAAGGCAGTAAGTGTAGGAGATGAGAGTAGCTAGGCTCGGGATCGAATACTGATTTAACTCTCATAAGCTATACACCTTGTTTAAGTGATTGAGCTAACGACTGACATCCTATATATAAAGTGGTTAGCTGAGTGTTTTGCAAATATCACACATTAAATAAATTATGGCTATTATAATTATTATGTTTATGGTTGGCATAAGGACAGTGGGTCAAGACTAGGATGCAGAAATGTTAATCAATCATATTTTCTGGAAATACAATCCCAAGATTTATGCTTGAGGCTGAGAGAAGGACACAGTGGTAAGGCAGCTTCCTGAAGTCTGGAGAGCACAAAGCTTCACTCTGTGGATCAGGGCTCAGAAAGGCAGGACACTGAGCCTGGAGGCTGTGGGAGACAAATGAACATAGCACTAGTGACCTCAGCCAGTGCTCACACAGACTGCCTTCAGAACTGAGACCGGAAGCGATGCTCCAGCAGCTTTGCTAGGGATGGAGGTGCGTCTCGCAGCCGCATCTCTTCAGTAGGTACCATCCATGGAAGGAGAGAAAATGTCAGAAGCCCGAGAATTGCTGAGAGCACAGGTGGGCAAACTTTCGGAGGACTTTTGGGGAATTCAGTGATGAATTAGAGAAAGCACAGTTAGGAGGCAGAGAATTATGATTCTGTCATTGTTTTGTGCTTTTCTTCTCTACTTCTGCTACCCTAAGCCCAGAAGCTGGTGTATGATAGGGTAATCCTGTTTACACTGAGATAACGATGACCAGAACTAAATTTGGGGCATAGTAGGGAGCAGGGATATGAGGTGTGGGGAAGCTGGAGCAGAGCGATATCACCAACACTTCAGGCTTAGCATGAGCAAAATCTATCACTATCAAAAGGAAATCTTACAATTGCAAGGTCTAAACCAAGAAAGAGATAACCACTCAACATTTAGGGCCCTATTTGACAGTATCATCTTGATTTTTGTTCCTCATAACTTAAGGCAAGAATCCTAATTAAAGCAGACCACTGTAACTACTAATCACTTTTAATTGGGCCTGCATAATATGATCTTCTAGTTCAATACATGAGTCATTGGTAATTAAAGATCTTAGACCACTTGCTACTTTTACTTCCTAATAATGTGCTGGTGTACTTGAACATTTGATTAATATTTAGCAGTGCAGACTTCATTCATTATGCCAATGAACCCCTTGATCCCCTGTTCCCCTTCCTCTTTTTCTCAAGGTAGTTATAAAAATGGGTTTTCATTTCAACCTGCAGGTGACTTTGGAGCCATATTGCCATATGGTGCTGAAAACACTTTAGTATGTCACTGTCTGTTTGCCAGATGTTGTCCTTCTCTGCTAGGCAGTGATCCAGATGCTCTGTGATGATTTTGCAAAATGAATCTTGCTAAACTGGAGACTTTTAGTTGTCACATTCCATATCATTATTATTGGATGAGTATTTCAAACATTCTTCAAAAACTAACAGTTGGAAATGAATCCATTAGATATGCACCCAGCAATGTCTCATACTTTCCAAGAGCCTGCCAGTCTTGCTGTGACGCATCCCCATTTCAAAGAGTGGAAGATGGAGTCACAGGGCTTTTACCTCCACAGAGTGACTTGAACGTAGATGGGCAGTATGAAGGGTTCATTGTGGCACTGGAATTTCACTGTAGCTGCTTTCTGTATCGCATAAGCAGAGAGAGGCTCAGCTTTTCTCCAGGATGAATAGCCAGCTCCGTAAGTGGCCTACTTTGAGAAGCGCCAGAAAGACGCCTAGCTGTCCTTTTATACAAGTTTCTATATCTGCCATCATTGACTTAGCATTTGAAATAAGAATATTTTTCTCCAGAATTCTTCTTTTAAATAGTCATATATAATGGGGGTGGGTCACAGTTTGTAGTATACAAGCATTAAGTCCAGCTAACTCACTTTATTCTCATTTATTATGAATCCATTCTCAGCCTGACACCATTAGTGCCTAGTAAGCATGCAGTGAATGAATATTGATTTAATGAATGAATGAATGAATGCAGGAACAAAAGAGTGACACTGTCCTCCACAGGAAGAACTCTGGTGAAGTGCACTTGCTCTGCTTTGCCTTGCAGTGGAGAGAAGCTGAAGATGGAAGTGGCGTTAAACTGCTCGGCTCACCTGTGCCAGGGCAGGTTTTGGCTGAAAGACTTCCATGCTAGACCTCATCTCTTTGGAGCTACTGTCTGTAGTTCTTGTACTTGGTACTATATAGCTGCTTTCCCGCTGGGAGAGGTATTTCTTTCTTTAGTGAGTAAGGTCTTCCCCAGGACATTCTGTGAGCCATTTTTTATCCAGCCTGGTGTCAGGATCCACTTGTCCAGTTCCACCATCACTGGTGGAGCTGCCACTCTGTAGCCAGCAGATTTGTTACTCAGATGCTTGCTCCGGTTTTGACAGCTGGAGCACAGGTCTTTTCCTGGCAAAATACAAGATTGTTTTAAAATGCCTTTAACAGGGATAACCCTATAACCTGGAATGCATTTGAAGTCATTACAGCAGGACATGGATTCACAGTCAGAATTTGGTACTTGCTGCCACAGAGGAAAAAGTCAGACACTGATGAGTTTATGATTGTCCACAATAAAAACTTAATTCAGATGGGACAAGAAGTAAGAAATGAAAGCAAGACTTGTTCTAGGGGTGATAGCTTCAGCAAAGGGTGTTTAAGACAAAATTCATATTCTCATGTGGAATCAAACTATGCTTAGAAAATATTAAAACATTGTATCATAGGAAATAAAAGGAAATTGTAAGGTTTGAAATTGCCGGTTGGCTACATAAATAATCCAACTTCTTTTACTTCACTTAGGAAATGGGCAAAATTTCATAGCTATTAAAAGTGTAATATATTACCAGAGTAGTAACTACTATTTATTAAATATTAACTATGTGCTAAGCATAGTGCTAAGTGTATTTGCATGTCATTTCTCTTGAACTTCACTGCACCCCATGAGCTTAGTTTTATAATGCCCACTGACAAAGATGGAAACAGGCTTAGGCATGATTAGTGGCTTGAGTCATGCAGTCAGTAGGTGAAAAAGAGCAAGCACAAGGTGTTAACTCTGACTTTGCTCCATGTATGGTGCCCCCAACCACTCTCCCCCCACCGCTCCATTACTGTGTAGGAGATGCTATAACATGGGGCCCAGAACTCCTCTACCAGGCCGTACCCCTACTCCCAGTGCCATGTGAGATGCTAATAGCTTCTGGCTGTCCTGAAGCATTCTCTTGGCTGCTCTGCTAAGGAAGTTCCTCACTCTTCCATGCTGTGGCTCGTGATAGACTGACACTGCCATATTTCAACTCTGTGGTTTGACTTATGTTCTAAAAGACTTATCCAGATGTATGAGGCCAAGAATGTACTGGACTGGACTACTTTCCACTTATATCTTTCTGAATTCCTGTCTCATTTTATTCCCATGATTATAGGTTTTCTTTAAGAGACTTCTGCCAATAAATGACATCCACCTAAATCCCCATTTCAAGGTCTGTTCCTAGACAACTTGATCTAAGATGAGGTTATTGCAAGCAAAGAGCTTATTCATATAAGAAGTATACAATCATAAAGCAAAGAAGATATTTCAAAAGAGCCATTGTTGTTCAAAAATGGAAAATGCTATCAAGTTCAATTCTGAGCATTCTTTCCCAGGACAGATGGAACATAGGCTAGGTTTGGAGATTGCTTGGGGAGGATACAGCCAGGGGATTTCAGGCATGCTCTACCCGGTGGTGCCACGTGATGTTTCTCCCAAAGATGCAATGGTTTTACAAACCAAGACTCACTTTTTATATGAACCCTGTGCCTTATATTTTGTAAAGAAATGATATCACTAGTGATTAAGAATGTGAATGCTGAAGCTTGCTTCCAAGGTTATGTGAAGCATACGCTTGGACAAGTTTCTTCACTATTCTGTGGCTTAGTTTCCTCATCTGAAAGGGAGGTAGGGATAGTATTTATCCAGAGATTTCCCATGAGGAGTAAATGAGGTGCTAATATTGAAAATTCTTGGAACAATCCTTGGCATGCAGTGAATGCTCAGTGAATACTATTATTTCCTATTTTAATTTGTATGAAAAATACCCCAAAGTTTTATTATACTGAACAATAAACATTATTAAGTAGACAATATATTTTGTAAGGCCATGTAGTTCCTTTTCTTTATCTTGTGTTGATTAGAAAGAGTTCAGTCTTTTTTCATCTAAGGCATAATTTTGAAAGTGTAAATTACCTCCTTTCATAGTATATGCTTCAGAATATTTGTAAGGTTGTATAACCATCACCACCCACAATGCCAGGATATTCTCACCACTGCAAAATGAAATGAAGAATCATTTGCAGTCACTCTCCATTTGCCTTCCCTCTAGTCTTGGCAAGTGCTGTTTAACTTTCTATCTTTATGGGTTGGACTCATTTGAACACTTCACATAAAGAGAATTATACCATATCTCACTTTTTGTGACTGGTTTCTTTCGCTTCTCATAATATTTTCTAGGTTTATATGCTTTTTAGTATGGATAAGGCTTTTATTTCTTTTAATGGTTAAATAATATTTCATACTCTATTTATCCATTCATAAGTTGGTGTCACTTGTTCTCGCTCATTTTTGATAATTATGAATAATGCTACTAAACATTCAGGAAAATATTTTGATGTAAATATTTATTTTCAAATTTAGCCAGAAATGGACTTGGTGGGATATATGATAACTCTGCATTAAATTTTTTGATGGGCTACCGAACTAGTTTTCAAAGTACTTATATCATGTGCGTGCTCCTACAAGCAGTGCGTGAGGGTTCCACTTCTTTCATACTGTGGTTCTAATGTCTGCATTCCTCTGAAATGAGTGTTTAAACCTAAGCATCATTGTGTTTAGCAGTTGATGTCTTTGGGAGAAAATGAAATTAGAGCTTCTATTAAAAAGGTGGCAGAGATCTCTCTTACCTCCTCCACTTCATGAAACCAGAACAAGAAGGTGCCATTGTGAGAAAGCTGACCTTCCTCAGACAGTTCATCTGCTGGTGCTTTGTTCTCAGACTATCCAGTCTCTAAAACTGAGAAAAGTCGCTGATATTTATAAAATATACTGTTTATGGTATTTTAAATTGCACTCAGAGTGGACTAAGATAGTCTTCATTTTTCCATCAGTTCTTGTCATCAAGTCTTCTCTTTTAAAATCATCCCACTAATGAGAAGTAGGTATTTCATTGAAATTTTGACTTGTCTTTCAGTAATGACTAATGATAGTAGGAAAATTTTCATGATCTGTTTTTGATCATTTGTTTGTTTTCTGTGGAGAAATGTCTATTTAAATCCTTTGGCTGCCTTAATTGGCTTATTTGTTATTTCACTCCATAGTTAAAAGAGTTTGTTAAATTGTTAAGTATTAGATTCTTAGCAAAGGGGCTGGGGATATAGCTCAGTGGCACAGCGCCTGTCTGGCAAGCGCAAAGTACTGAGTTCGATTCCAGATACCAAAAAACAAACAAACAAACAAAGACACAGATTTTAGGGCCAGGAAGCTGTGTGATAGATTCTTAGCCAATATATGATTTACAGATATTTTCTTTCACTTTTTTGATTTCATTTTTAGTATACAGTCCTTTGAAAAACAACTTTCTTTTTATGTTGGATGAAGTCTATTTTATTTTTGCTTTATTTTTTTATTTTAAAAATAAAAGGAGGAAAACATTAACAGACAGAGAACCTTTTACAAAACAGCAAAAGAACAGTACAGACAATGCAGAGTTACAAACAAAGCAGTGGGAAATTAACACTGCTTGTTGTATTACATATTAATATCTTCAAAGTGGTTTCTCATGAAAACAGAGACATGCAATATTGATCAATCAAAGACACAATGACAGTTTCAGCAAAGAATTAGAAGACAGTAGAACAACTATGTT
>NW_004955414.1:2382369-2398583 GCF_000276665.1 Chinchilla lanigera
TTTACTTCTTCCTTTCCTATCCTCATTCCTTTATTTTTGCTTTAGGTATCATACCTTATGCTTATACTTTAGCTGTTATATTTAGGAAACCATTGCCAATTTCAGGACATGAAAATTTATATCTATATTTTCTTCTGACTGTCTTTTTGACTTGGTATCCTCAGTAAGATATATGGCACATACAAGCTAGTAAATGTTACAAATTTAGTTGGATTAATGACCTATGTATTGAAATACCAATTAGCCTCTGAGAATGGGTTGCAGCACTTTATTATCTCTTCATTTCTACCTCACATTGTGTCTGTAGTGTGAGAAGTGTAAGGTTTCTTTGACACTTGGTCAATGAAAATCAGTGAGTCATTATAGGATACGCACTCTGAACTGTAGATTGAGTCAGGGAAGATATTAATAGCTCCATTTGATAGGTGATTCAAAAGAGCTGGAGAGGATATGAGCAGCTCAAGCAAGACCACACAGCTTGTGGGAGAGCCCTCCCTTAGTTCTGGGCTTCCCCATCAGCTCTAATGCTGTGACTACACTTTCTAGGCACAGCAGGCATCATAGTTTCTTTGCTGTAAAAAATAAAAATATCTATCTCCAAGTTTTAAAATGAATATCATTTCTATGTGCAATGAGTACACTGAAAAGAAAGAAATAGTCAACTAATCCCCAAAGTGCTTTTATTCTTTATTGTCATGCTCTCTTCCCTTTGCCTTCACTCATATGTGTTTTGGTGCTTTGCTGTTGATGACCAAATTGCCTTAAGAACTCCACACCCTATTCTCTGAGCACTGTCAGCTTCTATTTCTGGCGCCATGTGATTCACCTGTTACTGTACATGATGCTGAAGAAAATTCTTCAATTACTTTTCCATGTGTAGCTTGTATCTATTCATTTTATCTGAAAGGTCCTTGAGCACAGAGATTATATCATTTGTTTCTTACATTCTTCCACAGTAGCTGACAAAGTGCTTTCACTCCTCTAATATTTTCACTCCTTTACCTTACTGTTCTCTCTTATGTCTCCGTATGTTTGCTAAATACCGCTTTACCTAGCACCTTCTCCAGGAATCCTTTTACCTAGCACTTCTCCAGGAATCCTCTGCTAAGCACTGCCTTGTTCTAAATGCACAGGACCCTTGGCTTAAATAGCTAGTGTCTTTCTTCTATGCTGCTGGTATCACTGATATTTCCAGTAATGCCTTATTTCTCTTACTCGTCTTATTAAATCCCAGGGTTATTGAGAAGAATCATTATTTATCCAAAACAAAATCAGTAAATTCCTTACGATCTTTCAGAAACTGTATCTTTTAAATGGGCTTCAGAAATCTTATCCGTAAAATCCCTAGATCCAATGGGGGTTGAGGTGTGTGGACAATATTTTACATAGGAAAGTGTAGTGAAAGATTATTAATGATAAT
This sequence comes from Chinchilla lanigera, assembly GCF_000276665.1. Taxonomy (NCBI): domain Eukaryota; kingdom Metazoa; phylum Chordata; class Mammalia; order Rodentia; family Chinchillidae; genus Chinchilla; species Chinchilla lanigera. Next base: position 2,383,790 of record NW_004955414.1, read on the forward strand.
GACAGCTATTTTTGCTGCCATTCTGAAACATCAGAGAAGACTTGACTTCACTACCAATAAGCATATACCATAGTAAATCAGATGGTAAAAGGTAAACAATCTCAGGAGGTTCCCAGGAATAGATTCTATGCTCAAATATGTGTACTTTGCTTTTTATTGAGAGTACTTATAGGTTTAACTATGACTGTCTCTTTTTATGTAATTCAGATTGCAAGTCTGCCCCTTGCTTAATTATTCCATCACTGACCAAAATGGTGCAGGAATTGAGACTTAGACTATTTGCAGCATAGTTTCTGGCTCTGCGTTGGTGCTCAATGAGTGTTAATATTAGATACTTAAAATAGAGCAGTTCCTTTTGTAAAGAGAAAAAAACATCTAACAAAAGTCAGCCATTCTATCTCCTTGTTAATATACACACACCATTATTAAAGAATTGCTGGTGAAATGAGTTCAATGCCTCAAATGTTCTCAGGGAAGAGAGAGCTCACTTTAAAGCCTAGGATGGTGTACTTAGCACAGAGTTGCACTGATAATGTTGAAGAGTTTATTTCCATGCAATTCATCATCCATGTTTAATAAGACACTAACTAAGAGCTACCCACAGCTCTCCCAGGTGCTGTAAGGGCAGGCTCGTAACTGATCTTCTATTGAGTGCATGCGGAGGCATAGAGAATCACATTCCTTGTCATTATTAGTATTATTTAAGTAGGTAATTGTGATAGTGGAACAAATCCAGGGTTAGTGTAAAACTGCTACAGCTCTGTGAACCACTCTGTGGTAAGGTGACTTTCTTCTAGGGTTGTGCCTCCAAAGTGTTTTTGCTGCTGTCTTGCTGGGTGATCGTAGTTGCTCCCTTTGTAACTTTTCTATGAGTTTTCATATCCAGGGTCTTTCACTGCATAATGGGGGAGGGACAGGTATGTGATTATCAGCAGTACATCAAACCTGCTTTGTAATGAGAATAAGAAACAGGAAATTAAATGAACACAGTTACTTTTAGAATGCTTAAAAACTTCTGATTACCTGTAGCAGACACATTTTATAAAACATGATGAGATATTTATATACCTCGGTTCTATGTAAAGAATTAATAAGCTGATTATATAGTGAATATTTTGAAAATTCCACATCTACCTTAGTCTATTCAAGTTGATATAACAAAATACTATAATTTGTGGATCTCAATAATGGAAATTAATTTCTTGAAGTTTTAGACACTGAGAAGTCCAAGGTTCATGCACTGAAAGCATTTGTGTCTAGTGAAGTTGTACTTTCTTATAGCCAAGTGTCTTCCCATTGTTATTTTTATGATGGAAAGCCAAGGGTCCATTCTGGGTCTCCTTTATAATGGTATTAATCCCATTCAGAGGGCTGTACTCTCAAACCTAATAACTCCAAAAGCTCCACCTCCTTTTTGCTATCATGATGAAGTTTAGAGTTTCAATATACACATATGCATCAATCCTTTGTGAGGCCCAACCTAGAACACTGGACAGCCTATCAGAGATAAATGAAAACTACTTCAGACGTAGACAAGACATTCATTCTTTTAAGCATTTTTTCATTCATCATTTTTTTTTCTAAATTACCTTTACAAAGCCCAGGTTCATGGAAGGATGCAGACATGATTTTTTTCCTGTTTTTTGAAAGATATTGGTGAAAAATTGTGAGTGAATAACTAAGTGCTAGATTTTGGGGGATGACTAAAAAATACAAACAAAATTTTCCTTTACCTTTCAAATTATGAAAATCTTGCTAAAGCATTAATAAAATACAAGTATGATTATATCTACTAGAAAACGGCCCAGGAACATTTGAACATAAGAAACTACAGTGAATTTCAGGAAATCTCTTAAGCTTATTGATGAGCTTAAATCTCTTAAGCTTATAAAATTAAGACCTCATACAATAGGTTCGGTGTTTAGATAAAAAGAATTTTACTATGAAATCCTTTCTCCAAGGTAGGCCTTATGGATGAACTTGAGGAAGAGGAAGGAGGGCAAGCATAAAATGTGCCAATGTATGTTGTTGGTAAAGTTCTGGAAAAGTGTTATACCACTAAAACAAGCAGATAGGGTTGGGGGTTTGAGACAGGGGTTCTGCCTGGGTAAACTTGTGTAAACAAAAATGGAACATGGAGGAATATGCTTGGTAGGAGGGAATTTCATTAGCTTAGATTAGGGATTTATGCTGGGAAGAAATGAATTGTGAGTCTAGATGAATAGTGAGATGACTCTGAGAGCCAGTGTTGGCTGTTGAACTGGGACTCCTCATAAAATTAAAAATCCCTAAAGTGGTAAGAAATATTTCAATTGATTGAATTCAAACTCTTGGCAGTGTAATGCCTCTGGCAGGTGGTTGCTTACTTTTTACTTGAATGCATTAGTGGGAGATCACAATGGAAATGCAAGCTATTCAAATTTTGAATGGCTCTAATTGATAAAAAATCCTTCTTCATATCAAGATTAATTTTATTCTAATTCTACTTTCCCATCCCATGTAAATCATCATGATTTTCTTCTCTGGGAACACAAAATAAAGAATCCTTCAAGGGCTTGAATGTAGTCATCATACTCCTAAATCTTAAGGGTTGAAGATATTTGGACTTCAGTCTTTTTGACGAGTATTATAATTTAAGATTAGTTTTGCAAATGTGTGCATGGCAGATCAGATCAGGGAAATGTGCTAAAATTGGATATGCTGATTTGGATATCAGAATAATGATGGTTAGAAGTAGGAAAAAATTAAGAATGAAGTAGTTTGGGGGGAAGAACTTGATAGTTCTGGGTGAGAGATAACTGCAAGCAGTTAAAAAAATAGATCACAAAGACCTCAAAAAACTTTTGCTTGGAACAATAATATGTTATTTTAAAATAGCCATTGTTGTTCAGGGAGATATGTTCATGTTTTTGCTCTTAACTACAGTGGGAGGTATTGTGATGTGGTGGTTGCTACGATGTGGTGGTGTGAGATCTACTGACACAATGAAAGAAGAAATTTGAATCTTGCATGTATCACCTACTTATGTGATCTTGAGAAAATTGCTTGCCTTCTTTATATCTCAGTGTCATCATCTGTACAATGTAAATAGTGTGAGCCATATGAGGATTTTAGCTTGCTCTCTAGCAGAGAAGCTGCACCAAGTGATAATAATCTATTGATACCCTGATGGAGTTCATCAGAAGAAAGTGTGATCCAAGTGAAGAACTGCAAAATAAACTATTTGGGAAGAGACCATCAGCTCTTCTAACAGGTCAAATTAGAGTGGTGAGAAGTGAACACAACAGATGGAAATGAGACCAGTCAGAGCAGAGGCCAGACTCTCTTGAGATCAGAGTGTGGAAAGGTAGGTAACCTGCCACTTTTTAAGTATATTTTGCAGCAAAGAGGTAGATTTAAAGTTCAAGAATGTGTGCCTCATGTCTTACAAAACTCTCTTCCCACAACTGGTTTTCTTTACCTGACTCTGGCTCATGACTTAATCCTTTTATGCACTGATTAACGATTTCCACAGGGTAAGGAGTTAAGGTCATCCAGCTGAGAAGGTCAAGCTTCAGGAAATGGGCAAACAGGCACACAGAGCTGTGTTATGAACGCTCGGACCAATAAAGGTCATCTTGTGAGTTTTAGTGGCTGCGCTGAGAACGGTTGAGGTCACTATGTCTCAGTGAGTGCGGTGCTGTATCTCTCAGGGAAGCGTCCTCTCTTTTGGTGTCTTCCCATCATGAATGAACCTTTTCCTCTGCTTAAAAGTTATGAGATAATTTTCAACCAAATGATCCAGTATATGCAAGTGATGACAGAGCAGTGCAGATGGCTCTAATTATGTGTGAGTCAACCACTTTTCAAGGGTTGCCTCATTTGTTTTTGTTTTTGTTTTCCGGTACTGGGAATTGAACTCACAACCTTCCCAGGCAGGCACTGTGCTGCTAAGCTAAATCCCCAGTCCGAGTTGCCTCATTTGTAAAATGAGAATAATAATAGCACCTACTTTGCAGACTTACAGTAAAGATCACATGAGATACATTTATACAGTATTTTGGCATAACACCTGGCAAATGAATGGTAGTTGAATTAGGTGGTCACTATCATCAACTATTTATTGCAAACTTCCTTATAAAAACATTAAAAAACATACACAGAGTATCCCAAGGTAGAGAATCTGTTGGGTTTAATTTACCTTTGTAAAGTATTATTTTTATTTAGTCCATTACAATCCTCACTGTGAAGTTTCTGGAAATCAGGAAAATGTCAGCATACTTTTTAACTGCCCTTGGCTCCAAGTTTGGCCAGAAAAGCCCTTCCATGTGTTTATTCACCTTGAGAAGCTGAGTTTGCTCTATCTAATTTGCCTGTTTACTCTTCTTGTGCTAATGTTGCTGAGCATGTACAAATATCATTGTTCATCTTTCCAAGTAGTCTTGGGTTTAATTATGGATTATGAGAAATAAGCTGAATGTTTGAGCTGTTGGTCTCCTGGTGACACTGATTTGTAAAAACCCTTAAAGGCATTTCATTATTTAAGAAAGAAAAAGAAAGAAAGAAAGGAAAGGAGAAAGGAAGAAAGAAAGAAGGCATGCATGGTTAATTGTGCTTGTGATACATGAAAGATGAAACATGGCTGAAGGCCAGTGATGCAGTGCAGATTTGTCTCGCCTCTTCACACAGCAAGTTCATTCAGTGGGACCTGTGTCAGCTTCCCCCAAGAGGAACTCAGGCACACAGACGATGGAGAGGGCACAGTGACCTCCGGAGGAAAGTCAGCACGGAGCACACTCTGCCGGGGTGGCTGAGGAGCAGTGAGGCCCTGTGAGCTGATTGGCAACCATTTTCCTACCTCTGCCTCCCGTGCGCGTTAGAGGCTGGGGCTGTTAGGAGCAACTCTCCCTACAGGATTAGGGCGCTGTGATGAATTGGCACTTTGTAGACAATTAAAAGTAAATTAGTTTAAATGAATTTCTTGTCCCCTTCCTGAATAAGAGAATTGAGAAAATGTTAGAAGGTAGGGGGAATTCGAAACATTTAAATTAACTCAAATTCAAGTTAATTATATTAATTCTAAGTTTATAAGACAAGGTAGGCATTCTAAATGGGACAAATGGCCCTTCCTGTAAAAATAATTGAAAGTTCACTGTTGAATTATTTGATCTTTCATGAAACAGATATTTTTTGATTTCTCATTTGTACCAGGGACTGTGCACAGAGGTTAACATGATGAACCATACACAATCTTTGTAAGGCCTCGAAAGGCTCTCACTCCGTGGGTGACATGGATGGACAGAATTGTAGACAAATGATTACAGCACAGTGTGAAGTGCGCTACAGCAGAGAACAGCACAGGGAGCACAGGAGGCCAGAGAACAAGGCGAAGAAGTCTGGGGGGCAGTCCAGGGGGTCTTTCATTAGGAAATGGTATAGGAACTAGGGCTGAGCAGCAATGGAGGATTTGTCCAGATACGACTGAGATACAAAGCAGAACCTGTGCAGGTGCCCAGGGAAGGCAGGGCCACTAACATAGAGGAACCACAGAGTATCCAAATCAGAGAGTGTGCATAGTACGAGGCTACGTGAGAAGAGCTGCAGGACAAAGCAGCTTGGTAATGTGTTTTCAGTTTTCCTTAGAAAATGCCTTTGGGTACAGCAGCTTTCATTTGTGTTGTGAGAGACTTTCAGAAACTCCCTCCTGCTGGGCATGCATTGCAGGGTGTAATTTCATCAAGAGGCTGATGCAGGAGCATGGCTGCCGTTCTGAGGCCAGTCTGAACCACCTAGCAAGACCCTCTCTCAAATATATATATATATATATATATATATATATATATATATATATACTGTTAGAATCAACAGTGAAGCCAGATAATCTAAAATGCTGAAAGCTTCCTTTCCCTCCCATGAAACATGTTTTACTAGTGCAAGATCAATTCTTCATCTCACAAATTTATTCTCATGAGTAGCTATCAGCATCCTTGGTATGCCATGATGATGACTGGGAGAGGATGTAGGAGCCTGGTGAGATGAGGGATGATCAATAGCTCTCATTGAGCATAGAAAGCAGCCTTAATTGGAAGCTAAAACTGATGAATTTGTGTCTGATTTTGTCTGTAACTTCTAGATACACGGTCACACTGACAGGTCAGCACAAATAGAAGTACTGCACCCAACACTGAGGCGCAAGTGTGGTCCCTCTTTTGTTTCACTGCAGCCCGCAGCATGGATGTCTAAGAAATATGTTAGAGGAATTGTGAAAAATGTCAACTTCATGGTCACTTGGGAATTTTGGCTCAGGGAAATATTGTAGATCAGGAAGTGAAATCCATAGTTAATATAAACAGGGGTGTTGATGGAAGCATCTATTTATATCTCTGCTACAGGAAAATAGACATGATTGAGATATTTTACTGTTTGTTGGTAATTCCCGTGATGCCTGAGATAATGTGCTACAGTTGCCCCTTCCAATTAGGAAGTTCATTAGCTTGAGAATCGTGTGCTGTGGGTAGGAGGTCAGGAAGCCTAAGATAAGTATAGTACTATTTTTTAAAATGTGACCCTGGCAGGGTTCTCAGCATATAAAACTTCCACCAGGTTGGATATATTAAGTGGAAAAATGTCATGAGATGTATCACTTAGTTTAGATGGCTTACCTATATAGCCAAGCCTCATTATTCGCCAGTTCCATATTTGCAAATTCATCTGCTTGCTAAACTTTGTCTGTAACCCTATGATCCACACACCGCTTTCAGGTCATTTGGAGCCATATGTAGTGTGGCGAAAAATAGGAACCACCTAACATGCCTATTCCCTGCTTTGGCCAATCAAACCCATGTTCTATCAGCTGCTTTCAGTTCTCACGTTATACACAAGTGTTCTTTGTGCAGTCTACATAATGTCACATTGTTTTTCATATTTTTGTACTTTTTGTTTGTGCTCTTGCTGTTAAAATGGTCTCCAAGTACAGAAGAGATTAGATCTAGTATTCCTACCTACAAAAAGCCTTCCTTTCTCTGCAAAATTATGTGAGATAATTTTGCAGAAATGCCTGAACAAGATGTGTCAAAATGTTATCTTCCAAATAGTCTAGTGTGAAATTATTAAAAGACTTATAAATTAAGATGAAGTTAAGAATACAGCCTTTGAAAACTGGCTAGCTGTTGGAGTTATTGCTGAGTCCCTGATCAGCTGGATGTTGATGACAAGTTATTTCCTTCTTTGTTCCTCTGTTTCTGTATGTGTAAACGAAAGGATAATTATGAGCATGTATTTCATAAAACTGCCTTATGATGAATTACTAATATTAATAATACACTTTGAGAAGTCCTGGAACCCAAGTTAGTGTTTATTTCTGTTAATACTACTTCTAAGAATGGTAAGAAAGACTACGTAAACTAATAAAGGAGGAAAATTTTAGAATAGAGTTCTGAATTGTACAAGAGCTGTACGTGAAGATTACTAAATATAACCCTGTTTACCGTTTAGACTGACTAGCAAAAGGACTGATGCTTAGTCCTTATTTATTTGATTTGATTGTACTATATACTAAAATGTAATGACTTTATTAAAAATCTTCATGCTTGATTGCAAGTCTTGGAATGTGTGCCTAATTCTTCAATGTCTTCTTTTAGTAAAATTGTTGAAATTCAGACTTTTCATTAATAATAATGGCTGTTTTTATTGAGCAATACTTAGTTGTCAGGTCTGACCTTTAACCTTAGTTGCTAGCCAATGAATTAGTTTTAGGAATTATTATGGTTTTGTGTCTAGATGTCCTCCTTCATGCAGTCATGGGGCAGGCTTCTAGAGTTTATGATTGATTCATTGTCCAATGCTTGGATGGACAATGGGTGTGCTACACCTGCCCTGGGGCAGCCTGCATGCAATATAAGGGAAGGAAAGAGGCTTGCTCTCTGCTGTTTCTCCCATTTTACTCTTGCTGTTTTTGCTGTTTTCCACTACCATGAACCATTGCCCTCTGCCATGTGCCACCCTGTCTTGGAGTCAGCTGAGTATGGACTGAAACCTCGACAATCTTTGAGCTAAATAAACCTTTCCTTCCTTAATTTTGGGTGTCTGTTATTTTGTCCTAGCAACCAGAGAAAAGTAAGCAAGATATAAATGTTGAGAAGACACTCAGCTCCTGAATCAGAGACAAAGAACATTTTATTACTAATGATACGGCATACATTAGGAGCACTAGCATGTGTGTCAGCACCCTTTGCCTCTTAAATCTCAGATAATGTGTACAGTAATAGGGCCTAGATGATGATAGTTATGAAGAGACCTCATTATGATAGGGCCTAGATGATGTGGTGGACACAAAAGCCTAAGAGCTTCTAATTTGCGAAGTTCATCATTTTGTAAGAAACAGTAAGCAAGTGTGCTTTTAGTCTCATTTACTAAAAGAAGACATTGAAGAATGACAGGTTAGGAAGATTAGTCTCCCAGCCAGTTCTTTTCTCAGGATTGCGTGCTGCAAGTACAATTCTGAGAATATTCCTAATAGAGGCCACTCAGATCATTGGTTTCTTGGTGCACTGGTGCTGTGTGTAGAACTCCGGGATGTGTCAGAGTGTCTCTCCCGGTATTTGATCCCAGGAAGAATGCCAGATTCTCTAATTGGATCACTTTTACTGCTCTCTCAATATATGCCTAATGTTCTGTAGACATTCTACCCATGATGCTTATTAAGGTTTCAGGGAGGGTTTAACAGAGATGTCAAAATTTGGGTACATTTGTTTTGTAGTACCGCACCATCCAGTGGATCTGTTTTTTGTGTAATATCTTAGATTCAAACATAACACTGTCAACAACCCTCCCTTGATCTTTCAGTGCTCTTTTCTGTTGCCTGGCTCCATATTATGTTCCAGCACTTTCCTTTTTCTTTTTACCCCCAAATAAGATTCACCCATTTTATGGTCCTTGTCTTACTGTCTTTTAAGGTCATAACTGGAAAGTAAATAAATATTTAAAGTGTGAATTCAAAGAAAAATAACTCACCAGGAAAATAAGACTTTCTTTAAGACAGATTTACAAGAAAAAGATGTTCTGATTCTTTTATTTTTTTAGTACTGGGAATCAAACTCATGACCTCACACTTTCCAGCCAGGTGCTATGCCACTGAGCTATAACACCAGCCCAAGAAAGATATTTTAAAGGCATACCGTTTTAACCAAAGAATAACCTGAATGATGGGAATTTGGGATTTCAAGAATATACAACTCTGTATGCTTCCTCTGGGCATGGTCAGCCTTTGGCCTGAAGGATAGATTCTAGAAAGCCTTGATTGTGTGTTCTCTGAAAAGAAAAAATACTTTTGAGGTATGGATTTAAATGCCATTTCCTTTTATTCCCTGTTGTCTAAGGTTAATGAGAAACAGAATCTGATCTTGATGAAGCCTAAGAGTGGTTGTGGCTAATTATTTAAATTCTTCAAAATACCAGCAGCTGCTCCCCTCCTAATAAGCAAATCATTTTTTTAAATGGAGGTGCTACTGAAGGAGTCAGCTGTAACATATTTGAACAGAGACAGTGAGCCTGTATATAGCAGTTTAGCAGTTATTCTATGACCTATAGCTTCTATTGGCACCTGCATTTTTTAGTCTGTAGTGTTTTCCTAACACTGTTTTAGAGACCCAAGTGATTTAAAAAGAAATGACTATGTCCATAAAAATGGGAAAAACTGTAAACCAGCATAAATGTCAATTTTTATGTTGATATTTACATTCATCCTGTGGAGAGACTGAATTGTTTAGTAATGTGATTCAGTATTTGGGGGCCAAATATTTTGGCAACATTCACAGATCAATAAATCAGACACATTTCATCTTAAATGATCAGAAATAGTTTAGTTTCCCAATGTGAGATAAACTTAAGTTTTCCAGTAGGCAATATTCCCTGCAGAATTCTTAATTGCGTTGATGCTATAATAGTGCTACATTTTAACTACAACTGTGCTAGATTTTTAAGCATCTCAGAGGTCATAAACTAGTCATTAAAATTCATTCCTGTTGGCAATTTGGTCTGCAGAGCCCTTACCAGGAATAGCACACGTCTAATATTTATGTGATTTCCATTTCAACGAAGCCATTTAAATTTCTTGCAGTTCTGTAGTCTTTGTGTTGTGCTCCATTCTCTCATTCCTCTTGCATGCGTTCTCACTGTATGATCTGTTAAGGATGATATTGCTTACATTAGGAAACTGGTTTTCCCCCTGTGAGTTCTCTTTCTCCCTCACAGGATGAAGGCATGTTGCATAGCATAACCAGGGGAATGCCAGTTTAAATTACTCCTGAGAATGAAACATGTAAGGCAAGATATAAGCTCTGTGCACCTCTCCAAATATTTCATAGAATTTTGGTAGTGTTTACTCCAACATTCTTAAAAATAGATCAATTACCCTTCAGGGTCTGGATTAAAGAAAGTGGGGTTGCATTTCATGAGACACTCAATTTTCTGTCCTTTCTGGTTCACCTTGGCTTTCTGTCCTGGTATGATGTACCATGCCTGTCTGGTCTGGCAGTTATCTCTGTATTCATTTCTCTTTTGAGAGAAAGTTGCCTGAGAGCAAGGCCCAGATGTGTGGCTCCTCTCTTTTCCTACTAAGGAACTAACTCTGCCTCAGCGTTAACAGGTACACAATAAATTGTAGTGTGTTAGTGTTTTTGTGGGTTTATTTTCTACCATTTAATCCTTCTATCTAGGCAAACCTTGACACTTTAATTCATCTATTGGATTTAGTTGGACCCAAATAGAAAAACAAAGAATATCAGTTACTTATTTGGTGAAGCAACTATTAAGTATTATCAGAGATGGAAAGATGTGTTGCGATCACCTTCAAAAAACGCGATAGGGAAGGAGGTATGGAAAATTAAGAGAAGTAAATGTGCTACTTAAAAGTTATAAACAAAAAACAAATGGGTATAAAGTATCACACTCACCAGGTGGAAATCATTTGATAAAATATTTTTAGTTGAGGAGTTAAAGAATGACAGGTTAGGAAGATTAATTTGGTTATTGCATAAGAATGGATATGAGAAACAATGAATTAGAATGAAAGAGATTGGGAGAAGGCCTAGTAAGTTGTAGTAGTTTAGGTGAGGTGTAGATGATCCTGTCCTAAATTTAATGTTGATGACTGAGATACTTATAAGGGAACAAATTTTGGTAATGCTGTGCTAATAGAATTAGCAAAACTTGAACTTGTATGACTTGGAAAAACATGAACAGAAATAAGCAAGGCAAGATGACCCCTGGCATATGAGACAAGGGTTGAAAATGTTGGCACTGGATGTCTGTGTTTCAAATGTCTGGGATTTGCAAACCTAGCTTAGTCTGACAAGGTCTGAAGGTGTAGCAGTAGAAGTTATGTTGCTTAGGGATAAGAGAGGCCGATGGCACTGTTCTAAGTGAGAATCCTATATGTTGCCTACTCTGTGAATTAAGGCAGGCTGTTACTGACCTCCCCTGCTCCCTTTTTTATGCTCCTTGTCAGTGTAAGAGAACTGGTTTTGGGAAAAACTAGGTTAATATTTAGTGCAACTGTGAAGTTGTGAACTGGTTTGGAGCCTGGTGAGAGAATTTGCCCCGCAATTTAGAATTATGTTGGACCAAGTCTGCACTCACATTACGGTCTTTCCAAACAATTGAAAGAAGTTTGCGGTCATCATGATCACCGAAGTTGCCCAAATTAATAGTGTTCATAGATGCTTGACACCTGGGATTGAGTGACAAGAGCATGCTCAGTGAAAAGGAGGCCTTTACAGAAGGTGCAGTGTCAGCCTTCCAAAGTCTACTCTCATTTTAAAAAGGCACCACTAACACCACTCATTTTTATAATTTTAACACCATTCATTTTTATACATCTCCACCATTTTATAAAATATAAGATCCCATAATTTTAGTGAAGAAAAGTAGGTAAAAGTACATATTAGCTTTCTGATTTTATGATATTCTTCATTGTAGGACATGACACTGTATTTCCACTTTTAAGCACCTATGTCATTACCATCAGCATTTACCTGAATATAGTGATATTGCTAATGCTTAGTCAGCGCTGACCTCAAAATAGAAATAGAAAATGGTAAAAAAGCTGTGTAACTGATTCCCTTGCATCAGATGAACAAAAGTGACATTGTGCTTGGGATATTTTCTTATATAATTAGAAAGGCAAAAGTTTAGTATTTATAGTAGGGAATATTTCCCTGTTGATTTTTTGGTCTATTTTGGTTATCAATTTTCATAAATATTCTAAACAAAAATATACTTTTATTTAGGAATACTGATTTCTTAGCCAAAAAATGAAAGAATATTTTAATATTGCTATTAGTTTCTTGTATCATACTTATAAAAATATTAGAAAAGGAAGCATGGCTTTCTTGGAAAAGAATTTTGGAGTTACAGAGACCTAGATTTTCATTCTGGCTCTGTGACACTCTAGCTTTATGACCTGAAGTAAACTGCTTTTTAGGCTTTCTTGCTTGTGTACCTTCCCTGGTATAACTGGATAATGCCTACGTATTTCAGTGTTGGTGATAGGATCAAGTGGGAAAATTGTGCCTTTTGTCTTAGAGTCATTAAGCAAAGGGTTCTAGAATTTATACATTAATGATCCAAAACTCAGTATATACTTTGGTTAAGATAATTTCCTCCTCTATAAAATGGAGATTATAACAATTATCTCATCAGCTTCTTATGAATATAAATGAGTGCTTTTATTACAAATTACTTGACTGGAAATTATTAATGATGCAACAAATATTAGCTATTTTGATTAGTACATAGTAGATACTCAATAAATGGAAGCATCTCTCATTTTCCTCCTTAACATAGGAATTGAAATAGTTTTTTAGGGTTTCTTCTCCATATTTTAAACAAAGCAACACTTGGAACTGTGGAGATTACAATTATACTTGTGCTATCATCTATAAAATAAAGGATTATTTGCTAATTTGAGCTATTACCTACCTTTAAATATAAGAATTGAATTTTAAAAGCTGAAGAACAGTGTCATTTCCTTATAGCAGTTATAAATGTCTACCGTCTGCTATGTATTGAAATTGTAAGTTACCCTGCCTACCCCGAAAATTATTTGTCCCAGCTTCAAAGACATTTTGAAAAACCCTCTGGGTGCTGACTTTTTTCTCAGTTATCTCTTATGCTGTTTCCCCTTTCTTATGAGAAAATTTCTCAGTCTCCTTAAGGCCCTGATTTCTCATGACAACTTTCAAACTTGTGAGTTTGGAATCCTCTTCTTTGGGTGAAAGAAAAACACTTTGCTAACACAGATGAATTTAAAGGCAAATAAATAAACAACTCTACAGCTTTGTAAGTTCTCCCTAAACAACATGTGATATTGAAAAGTTAGGAAATCACAAAGTAATATAAAATTTTCATGAAATCAGAAAATTAAAGAATGACCAGAGCCTCCAGCACAGTTTATTTTTTTTTATTTTAAAGAGAGTAGTACATTAGAAACAAACAAAAAGATAGAACAGTAGCAGCATACCAGTATCATGAACATAAATCAAAGCAAAAACATTCAAAGTGGTACAGGGTCTCAAGACAAATTAATACAAATCAACAGTCGTTATGTTGCATAGCACTATCCTCAACTACATTGCTCAGATTATCAGATGTAAGAATGAAAGATTGATCAAATCATTAAAGAGATTAAGAAAATAATTCTTCAATAAAATATTACAGATATTAGAGAGTTTCACTAGACAAGATGGTAGGAGTTCACCATTGTAATTCCATTGCCTATTGTTACCTTCAAATCAGTTGATCAGACCACCACACACAAGCATGCAAAGTCAATCAGAACATAAAAAATTGTGAGCATTAACTCTTCATTTCAATACACCATCAGACAACAGCAATGCAGTCATCACAGCTATTCATATATATTTATATTTTCCCTTCCTTCTTTCTTTTTTCTTCTTTCCCTCATTCCAGTCATTCCTTCCTTTGAGCAATTTCTTTCCCTTTCCTATCATCTATTGTATGATTTGAGTTTTACCTAGTCTTTCAGTTTCCTTCACCAAGGAGACAATATGATGTTTACATGTGGGTCCGATTTATTTCACTTATGAGTATGGTCTATAGTTGCATCCATTTACCTACAAAAGCCTCAAAATTGTCTTTTTTAATAGATGAGTAATATTCCATTGTATAAAACTACCACAACTTTTTTATCCATTCCTCAGTGGATGGGCATCTGGTTTGTTTCCAATATTTAGCTATAACAAATTGTGCCGCTAGAAACACGGGTGCACATATATCGCTGTTGTATAATATCTTTAATTCTTCTGGGAAAGTACCCAGAAGGGGAATAGCTGGGTTAAATGGGACGTCCAATACTGGTTTTGTGAGGAATCTCCAAATTGATTTCCACAGTGATTTCACCAATCTACACTCCCATCAGCAGTGGAGTAGGGTTCCTTTCTCCTCACAGCCTCTCCAGCATTTGTTATTGGTTGATTTCTTGATGATAGCCATTCTTTCTGGGGTGAGATCAAATCTCAGTGTTGTTTTAATTTGCATTTCTCCAATGACTAATGAAGTTGAACATTTTTTCATATATTTATTCACCATTAGTATCTCTTCATTAGAGAAGTGTGTGTTCATCTCAGATGCCCATTTTTGGATTGGGTCTTTGAATTTAGGAGGCCTCATTTATTTAATTCTTTATATGTCCTAGATAGAAGTCCTTTGTCTGAGGGGCAGTTGGCTAAAATTTTTTCCCAATTCGTCAGTTTTCTTTTTACTTTATTGGTGATTTCTTTAGATGTGCAAAAACTTT
>NW_004955414.1:2401213-2449259 GCF_000276665.1 Chinchilla lanigera
CACCACACTATGGGTGTGGTGGGTAGCCACCAAGGCCCCAGAGGGTGCCTGAGGTTCCGTCTGCCTTGCACTCTGGTCAGGGAGGCAGAGCCCAGACTCACTGGGCTCCCTGAAGCTGTCCAGGGCTCAGCCCAGCCCAGTCAGACACACTATGGGTGTGGTGGGTAGCCACTGAGGCCCCAGAGGGTGCCTGAGATTTTGCCTGCCTTGAACACTGGTCACGGAGGCAGAGCCCAGACTCACCAGGCTTCCCAAAGATGTCCAGGGCTTGGCCCATCCTGGACTGACACACTATGGGTGTGGCAGTTAGCCACTAAGGCCCCAGAGGGTGCCCTGATGTTTCACCTATTTTGCATGCTGGTCAGGGAGGCAGAGCCCAGACTCACCGGTTTCGTGAAGGTGTCCGGGGTTCAGCACAGCCTGGGGCGACACACTATGGGTGTGGCCGGTAGCCAATGAGGCCCCAGAGGGTACCTGAGGTTTCACCTGCCTTTCACGCTGGTCAGGGAAGCAGAGGCCAGACTCTCCAGGCTTCCTGAAGGTGTATGGGGCTTAGCCCAGCCTGTGGCGACACCTCCAGCACAGTTTAGAATAAACTATTTCATGCTTCTCTATTTGTTCGCTCAGTCTCTCACTGTAGAGTTACTGAGTATCTCAGGGAGATAGATTACTATTTTATCACTAACGCATATCTAGACATAAAATTGCTATAAGCTGAATTGTGTTGCCCTTCTCAAAACCTTACTGAAGGTTGAAGCTTAATCTCTCAAATATTTCAAAATATGACTCCATTGGGAGGTAGAGACTTAGGGTTGACTAAGTTAGACTGAGGCAGTCAGGGTGGGCCCCAATCTAATCTGATTGGTGTTCTTAGAAGAAGAGGGAAGTTGGATACGCAGGGAGATGCTGGTGATGGACGCAGACAGCAGAGGGACTGCAGTGAGTGCACGGAGAACAAGCGCCGGCTCTGAAAGTCCCTGCAGATCGATTTGAACTCGACTTCAGAACAGTGACAAACCAAAATTTCTGTTGTCAAACCCCTCTGTGTTATTTTGCTATGGAATGGCTATAAAATTAATACAGTGGTATTTTAACTTATATGGAGCTTACACTTTTGTACATAAGTTCCATGTTGAGATCACATAGCCTAGTGTAGAAAGGGGTCCAGGAGCACCAACTCTGGAGACAAACCTTCTGGGCTCCAGTCCAGAGTCTGTGCAGCCTTAGGTAGGTTTTGTACCCTTCCTATGTTCAGTTGCTTTATTTGTAAAACAGAAGTAATTAGAGAGTCTTGCCACCTGTGTTAAATGACAATGTTTATAAATCTCCCATAAGAGTACCTGGTATGCAATAGGTACTAACATGTATTCCTTAAACTAATAAAAGTAATTCTTCTCTGTCAGTTTATTCCTATCAAGTGTTTGAACCAGGGCAAAGGAAAGAAAGAAACATGACATTTACTACATCTTCATTTACATAGTATCAATTTTATTCACAGTTGTACTTATGAGATTAAATTTTTGTCCACATTCAAATACTGGTAAGAAGTAGTGGGCTTGGGACACTCACCTGGAATCTAAATTTATTTTCATTCTACTCATCATTGTCCTTCTCTGCCAAGTAAAATAGTGGTGTCTAAATAAAATGAAGAGAATACTTTTCAAACTTGTCATTGTACTAAACAAAGCTCAATCACAGAAACAGAACCAGTAGCACACATATACACCACAAATGTAGATGGACATATCTATGGATATATCTACACATCTATCTACATTTTGAACATCCGGCTGGTTTATACAATCAATTTAGGGAAACCTAATGAGTAGATAAGACTCTTGTGAACACAGTGTAGCTTGTCTGCAATAGATTTCTCTCTCTCTCTCTTTTTCTCTCCATCTCTTTCTCTCTCTCTCTGGTTCTCTCCTCTGCACTTCTCTCCTCTCCTCTTCTCTCCTTTTTTTTAAAAAGGGTTTCAGTTGATTTAATCAGGCTTACTTCTGATAATCTGACTGGAACTCAACTGATTAGGGATTTTAATTGCATTAGTAAAATATCTGCTCACCAGCAATAAGTTTTGATTAAATAACTAGGTGGAGATTCACTTGTTATAAACTGTCTGCTTCTTTCTGTCTATCCTCAGACCCTCTCAAGTGAAAAAAAATACCCATTGCAGTTCACCCCATCTGGAAATATACAGTTAAGAACTGTGGAGAGCGTGGTTTATCTTGCTTAATTTGACACGCAACAAAACTGTTGCAGGTATTTATTTTTTTAAAGATTATAAATTACTGTGCCTGTTCCTGGAACTGAGGATCATTGTAAACCAAGCCTTTTCTTCTCCTTTAACTCTTATAACTCCTTTAATAACTCATGAAATAATATTACTATTTTATAAATGAGAAAACACAGGCCTACATTACAAGCCCAGTTAGAGTGAGAGCTAAAACTAGAATTTGGAACTGGCTGTGAAGACATCATTTTTAAGGAGAAAAGAAATAACCTCAAACTGCTTGCAAAAATTCTTCAGAAACTTTAGGAAAGAGGAAAAATTAATGCTATTTAGGGTATGTCAGCTGATGTGCATTTTTGGTAAGTAAGAAACACTACTCAGCAGAAAAGAATCTGTAATTTTTGGTCCCTTCATCAATTTTAGCTTTTATTTTCTTAAGATTTTCTTCTGGGAATAATTGTGCATTTGTAAGAAATTACTATTTTGTAGAACATGTTTGTGTGTGTGTGTGCGCGTGTGTGTGTCTGCTCTCTGTGATGTGCTGCTCTAAGAATGAAATCACTTAGCTGTACATTAAGGATAACTTTGGTGAACCAGACATTCTCCTTCATACCTACAGTAGTGTGATGGATCTTGTTATACTTTAACTAATATCATTTATGAAAGAAAATTAAAATATCCATATATAAATATTTTTAATGACGAGCCACCTATATATTAGTAGATAAATTCACAACAATTAAATTTTATTTATTATTTTGTACTTTGGGATATGTCTAGAAGTAAGTTTAGAACCTTTGTAAAATATGTATTTAATCTATGAAGTCAACCATGTCTTCATTGCATGGATGAATCAATGAAGGCTTAGAAAAATAAGTAGCTTACTTCAAGTTTATTGTCTCATGCTGTATTAGTAACTTCCCTGTCTCTGTCACAAGATACCTGATACCCATCACTTCAAGGAAGAATGGTATATCTTGGCTTATATTTGAGGAGATTCAATCCATGGTAAATTGACTCCAAAGCAGAAATGGCATGGGATATTTTGACGGAGGAAACTAGCTCAACCCATTACAGCCAGGAAGCAGAGAGAGGGAGGAGGAACTGGGGACAAAAATACAGTCTTCCGGGTCACATGCGCATTGACTCATCTCTTCCAAGCAGGTCCGCCTCCCAACAGCACATTCAGCTGGGGACTCATCAGTGGACTAAACCACCAGTGAATACATGATCCCATCACCTGACAAAAGCCCTGTGCAAATTTTGGAGTCATTTTAGATATAAACCATAGCACACACATGCATGAGTTCTAGTGCAATCCAGGTCTGCCTATGTCCCAAGCCCAAACAAACAGTCACTAAGTAGACAATGTTTTTAGTGATATTCATGTATGTTTTAGTGATATTCAATTTATGTAAGCTATAAAAATTGTCTTATGTTTTTAAGAACACATGGGGCAAAAACTCAGCAGCCAGTCTTCATAAAATTATTTTATTGATTTAAAGTCAACCATTTTCAAGTAAATATTACCTGTGAATGACCCTTAATCTTTGAAATATTGCTTCAAAGGCCTGCATAAATTATCTTTATGAGTTACTGGTAAGTACTCTTTGGTGAAATTAATCCAGTTTTGAAGCCACAATGGAATATAACATCCTATTTTCTACAGTTCCCTCATGATTGATCTAATTCTGTAAACATCTCTTTCAATAATCATTTGTTGACACTCAATGAAAATTAAGAAAAATAACATTTTAATGGTGGAACAGTCCATGGTTTTAGCTTCATTTGACTGCAATTATTAATATCACTACTTTGATGGTAGTAATTTGACAGTCTTCCACATAGTGGCAGAATTTAGGCTAGTGTGTATATATGGTATATTTGTGTATCCTGTTTGTAGTTTTATAGTTAAAAATAAGAATTTGTGAAATTCTGTGTAATCTTCAGCTTCTATTATGGCCATGTAAAACATATGAAAATACTAAGGGAGGTTTGCCTTTTTTGAGAAAATTAGGGCTGTACAATTTTTAGGTGCAATGAAATTCTAGTATATCATGTCTCAGTAATAAGCTGTAATGACTATAATAAGCTAAAGGTAATTCAGCCCAAATTTCAAAATAGGGTTCTAGTTAACAATAGAAGTTTAAAGGTTATGCTAATTAAATGACTGTCCTTGAAGGATTTTAAGTGTATTCATTTAAGTTCAGCCTTATATTATGAGGTACTTAAATCACTTTAGCCACACTTGGAAACCACATCCATTGTACACAGCAGCTGCAGACTATGTTTTTATATGGAGAGTACAATTTATATCAAGACTGCCTGTTGTGGAGTCTACCAGAGCCCTCTGGATATTAATAGTTTGAACACATAGTTACAAAACCCTAAATCCCTCCAAGAAAAGGCACACTCTGTTTTTTTTGTGAGAATAAGACTAATTCTAAGGGGTAATTAAAAAAAGAAAGAAAACTGAAACTCACTAATCAATAAGAAATTACCCTGAGCCTGGGCAACTCAGCCCAGCTTCTAGGCTTATATTTTTAGGGAAATATAATTTGATTTTTTTAAACAACCAGTGTTTCCACCCACACAAATAGTGTAAATCAAAGATTTCCTTCCTAGTGTGATTTTTTCCTTATAAATAAAAAGCATGTACTGAAATATTGCTTTTGAAAGTAAGGAAGAATAAAAAAGGATCAGCATTCTCTCTGTCAGTAACCTCATTTTAATGAAACAAATGCAAACTTTGGAGCAGTTGGAAAAGTACACATGCAGACACTGAGACACAAAATTCATGGTAAAGGAATTTGGGGGCTACTGCACTGAAGCTCAGATATTACTTTTCCATGAAGAGAACACAGGCAAACTATTTATTAACCTTTCATAAAACCTTTAACTGTAATCAACAGGTTTTGACAAGAGACACACAGAGCAAGCACCTTGAATGGATGGTTTGTTGTCTGCAGTGCTGTATTTGGCAATGGCTGTGCTACTTTTGGGAGGGAAGGCGAAGGAAGAAGAAGATGAGAAGAGATGAGGCGAAGGAAGGGAGGAGGAGAAAACAGTGTGTGCTCACACCATCACTTACATTGTAATTTGCCTCTTAAAATATGACTTTGACCTAGTACTTCATAAATATCACCGATTATCTAGGATTCTGGCTTTAATTAATAGACCTAAACATAGTTGAATGGAATTAAATGAACTTCTTTTCAGGGTTGTTTATAAGCAAAGCTGTGCTAAACTGAGACAAGAGACCAGAAAGGACGAGCACGGCCAGGGATTTCTTGGGACATCTGTGCTGCCCTAGCACACCTCTCAGTCTGATTATTCAAATGATAATGTGCATGGAGGGAGAGAAGAAGAGGATATCAAGATGACCTTCATACCTATAATAAATTATACAGCAAATGAATAATACTCTCCATGAAGCAGGTTAGCAAAGAGCAAGAATGAAATAAGACAGATGAGAAAATGTGTCTCCATTTGGGACATCATACTGGAGCCTAGCTCCATGACAATTCATTTGCTTCTCCTCTGCTTTCTACTGTTCAATATTCACACAGTGAGGAAGGGAAGGAAAACAACCACTGAGATAAGCTCCCTGAAAACAAGTTTCCCCATTTTTCTTCCACTTGGAATATAGTCCCTATGTTATATTCAGTGGAATTAGGAAAAAAGTCTGTCTCTGTCTCTGTCTGTCTGCCTGTCTGTCTGTCTGTCTGTCTGTCTGTCTCTCTCTCTCTCTCTCTCTCTCTCTTATATATATATATATATAATCTGCTATTGGCAAGGCTGTGTGCCACTTGCAGTGATATGTACAGAGATGATTGACACATCAATCAAGTTCTGAAAAAACACATGGAGTATGAAGTGAACAGCCTAGAATTTGAGTTCCAGGTCCTATTGTCAGCTGAACGATTTTGAGTGAATTACTTGATTTCCCCGAACCTCCATTTTCTAATTTGTAAGACTGGGATAATAATAGTTGACACTATGATTATTATTGCCATTGTTATCCTTTCTTATAGAATTTTAAGGATCTTGAAAGCACATAGGTGTAAAGAGATTTTATAAACTAAAAAGTGCTCTATAAAGTTATTCCCTATCATTACATTAAAACTGCCAACTTACATAGAATGTGCCATTCTCCAGTTGCTTTTCTATCAGGTGGCTCTTTCTGGAATTTTGCAACTCTAGAGACAGATGGTAGTGAACTAGAAAAACAAACCCTAACCATATCCCTTCCGGAAATCACACCACTCAGCTGGAGGATCCACTGTCTCACCCGGAGGACTGCACAGTGCTGATAAGGCTTGCCAGTCGGTGCTGCTTTGGAATAAGAACAGGAAGTGTGGTGGCAAAAAGAACCATCCCATTACAGCCAAAACTCACAGCTCATAGTTTGAATCTGATCTAATGCACACTATTAGAATTACAACTTCCTCAAAGAATAGGCACATAGAGACTATCAAGAAAGAAGATTACTGGGCAATATACCACATAATACAAATCACATGAATTTGATGTGGGTTGTATGAAGTACTTATTTTTTTTCAAGATAGTTCATAAACTAGTAAAAAATGAAAACAATCTTTTGAAATAGTGACACCCTATCTCAGCAAGATTTTATTGGCTGGCATAGGAAGCCCATGTGGATTAATCACCAGGTTGATAAGCATCTGCTCTGGCAGAGCACCTTTGGTGCGTTAACAAAAGCAGGGCATTGTGTGATTCAGTACAATAGTTAAGGACGTGATTTTTTGGAAGTAGATTGATCTCCGTGCATATCCAACCCAACCAGACCATATCTACTTGAATACTATTAGCCTTAATTTACTACAACAGTATTATCTGTAAGGCTCATTGAGAGGACAAAATGTGCTAATAAGTAAAAGGCATCAGAAAATTATTCCTCATTACTGAATTGTATATTAGTCTTCTACTGATAACATTACTTCAAATTTTGCTGGCTTCACACAATAAACATTATGCTGCACAGATTAACTAGTTGGGCATTTGGGAAGGGTTCTCTGGGTAATCTGACTAGGATCTGTCAAGGGTGCTGTTAAGGTGTTGGTCAGTCAGGCTCAGAGGCACGTGACCATTTGACTAGTCTTGGAGCAGCCACTTCCAAATTGCTTCCTCACAAGGGAGCTGGCATGAGGAACTCGTGGCAAAAGGTCTGTTACTTGCTGCGTGGATCTCTCCATAGGGTTGCTTATGGGTCCTCAGGGTATGGTAGCTGGCTTCTGCTAGAGCAGGTGATACTAGTGAGAGTAGGATGCTAGCCACACTTCTTGTGCGTGAGTGTTTGAAGTCACACCTGTACAATTTCCATCATGTCCTTTTTTTTTACACAAGTCAGTTTTATTTAGTGAAAAGAGTAGCTACCCAAGAGCCTGACTATGGGGAGTTGGAGATCATTGAGCTATCACTTGTGGTAAATGTGTGATTGTGTCTAATACAGTGTACTTAGAATGTCCCTCAGACTACATGTCCCAACCAGAAAGCGCTGAAAGTAAGGAACAGATATGGCTTGCATGATATAATAAGGGGGAACCCAAAAAGACACAGATAGAGAAGATCCTCCTCTGAATACAGTGCTGAAGGAATTGAAGCTTCTTTATTTTGTTGTGAATTTAGAATTTAAGTAAGAATCTTTAGTTCTCATTGGGAAGCTAAGTTCATGACTTAAATAATAAAGTTCTGTCTTGGAAATATCTTCTTAAAATATCCAAAGTGAGAGAAGATAATTTTAAATACTCTTGAACCCAAAATAAGATTATTACTCTTAAGTGAACATCATTGTCAGTTGAACAAGTTCAAGTATTATTTGTTGGAAACGCATCTTATTTGGTGGGATGGAATGTCAGTCCACAAGTCTATAGTACTCAGAGATAAAATATTTTCCTTATCCAATTTTTTTTCATTTTTCTTGGTTCCCCTGTTATTATGGTACTGAAGAATATTTTATTTTGTGTGGTAGTGGATGTGACAGGGCTTGGCAAGGGCCTCAAGCAGCCTTTCTATGACCAGTATAGGAAGTAAACAATACTCTAAACATGTTTTTCTTTGTTCATCATAGCATGCACTAAACACTTATATACTGAGTGTTCTGGGCAATGACAAAAGCTGTAGGTCTGGAAGAGCACATGCATGGAGGCTTCAATTCTTTTCATCATCTTGTAGCTATGGCATGTTAAACAAATTCCTAACCCCTTTGTATCTCAGTCATTTCATCTGTACAACCTTCTACTATGGATTATAAAATGTCGAAGTTATGAGGTGAAGTCCAGGAAGAGAGACTGGCATGATTGTAAGTAATTTTCAACTGACATGCAGCTGCACTGTTATAGCATCTTACACAAAATGCAGTGGTTGCATGAAGTAGAAAGTAATCAATTTCCAAATGGGACCAGTGCGATAAATGCCATAGGCCAGGAAAAAATTTGGACCGAGTCTTGAACATGAGTTGGTTAGGGCAGAAAGTGAGGTAAAAGCACTCTAGACAGAAGGGGCAGCAAGAAAAAGGTACAGAGGAAATGAATGTGCCCCATTTGACATGACAGGTAAATGCATAAGAATTCTGGGAAGATGGGTGGGAAGACCTAGAGGACAGTGGGGAAAGAGCCTCAGGGCTGAGGACTTCGGGTGTTCACATACAGAGCTATGCACATTTTATTAACAAGGTTGGAAGATGTATTTAGTTCTTTTCTTGAATAATTTGTGTTAGTTCTGGAAATGCTGAGAAAATGTCACATGCATAAACCACAAAGAACTGTCAAATCAGTAAGACCATCTAACTTGGGAAATGCTTGTGAGCCAATTTTGCACAAACTAAATTTGTGCCTACCTCTGGGCTTTGTCAGATTGGCTGCCAAGAGCTCACAGGACTTGCATGAGCAAGAGTGATGGGCTTTCTGGGACTGGGGGCCCACAGGGGTGACATCCGCAAACCCAGAGTGCTGGAGAAGGCGAGAAGGGGAAAACGGAGAAAGCCTATTAAACTGTGGAGAGCACAGATTTTGGAAACAGACTGGCTTCACATTACATAGTAATTTAGTCATTTACTATCTGGGTGACTTTAAACAAATTACTTATTCTCATACTTAAATTTCAGCATCTATAAATTTATGATAATTAAGCCCTCCTCATTGTATTATTCTAAGGGTTAAATATATTAGTTTTGTAAAATGAAGGGCATACTACTTTGAATGCATTAAGTACTCAGTAAGTGAAAAATAAAATTATTGTTGATACTGTTGATATCGTATGGTTTTTCTCTCATAAATACCGTTGGGTGGAGAGAGGTGATTGCAGGCAGTGAAAGGACTGGTAAATACTAGAATCTCTGAGCGGTTATCATCCAGGGCAGCAAACCTGCGGCACATGTGTTGCAGCCGGTTGCTTGTTACCACTGAAAGCTCTAAAAGGTTCACCATCATTGATCTTGTGTATCATTTGTATCAGAAGACACCCCATACCATTTTCTATAAATGAATGAGAGCTAGTTTTGAAGCCCTGCCAGGCCAATCCTTCTTTGTGATACGAAAAGCAAACTTTTTTTTATCTAGGAGAAAATTCCTCTCTCTGGCAGAGCACTGGTAGGAATGATTAAATTTTAATGAGTGAGACAGGAGGGAGAAGTACAGCCAACTGCAAGTTGGACAGTGTTTGACGGGATGACACATCTCCTTCACACGCACTTGTTTACATTTTCTTCTTCTCAGCTTCTGAGAGCAGCACAGGAAAGAGCTGTTAGATGTCCTCTGTGCTTTGATAGCACTGACACCAACCTAGGAAGAGCAGGGAGCTCAGAAGTGAAATCTTTACCCCTCAGTTTTTTCATCTACAAAAGAGGAGTTGTGTAGGCTTAATGATAGCAGTTCTTGGAACATGTGTAATTATGGGTTCACTTGTTAGATCAGCCACACGCAGACTTATTTGAAAGCATATATCAAAAGTAAGGATAACATCACTAAAGAAATCATAGGGGAGTGAAAACTAGTGGCTTGCTGCACCAAGAAGTAGAGAAGGTCCATCATCGCCCAAAAGGAGAAGCACTGCAAGTCTGGAACATGAACAGCAGGCTCCAGAAGAAAAGTGGAGACTGAAGTGCTTGAAGGCAAGGTCTGATCTTAGTCCTTGAATCCCTGTGTCAATATCAAGATCATCAGGGGTGACCAGGCCAGAGACAATCCAAGAAGCAGGTCTGTACTGAGTGAATCCTTTTAGGCTCCTGGAAGGAAGAATGGACTGGTGGGGTGGAGGTGGGGTTAGGGGTGGGGGTGGGGGTAGGGGTGGAGTGTGGGGAGATTGGGAGATGGGAGAAAGCCTGGAAAGGAAGGTTGCTGAGCAGGGAAGAACACTGAAAACATTTCACCACCATCACCGTTTCTTGTACAGCCACTTCGTGATGGCAGCAGCAGACATGTGCTGCCTTAAGGTATTCACTTTATGAGCTATAGAGGTGTTTGAAAATTACTGCTGCAATAACAGCTGTATGTATTTTAGATTCCAGGAAGTCTGGGTCAAAGTAGCTCCTGAGAATTGTAGAGCGTGGAAATAGAGTATTTTTCTTGGAAATTTTCCATTATTTAGTACCAATTCCATCACCAGATCCAGGATCACCACAAAACTGCACTTCAGTTTTGCCTTTTTAAAACGCAAAGCAGTCACTTACACAAGGTCACTGGAGCCACCTGAATACTATTAAGCTGGGTTTTAACTTTGATCTTCAGTTTCAGAATGTGATTGGAAATGTGGGGGGAGCTCTTCACTACCTTGTCTCTCAGAGTGGTCATGCCACATTCTGGTTCTCTGTTCTTTTCACTCACCTTATTGCTGACATCCGGGTGTGTTAGCCACTGGAGTTGTATTTCTTTGTGACATCTTTTATAATAATAAATTAGGAAAATAAAACAAGAAAATTGAAAAGGTTGTCAAAATTTGACCTTCAGAAATAACCAAATAAATGTTAGTTAATTCATTGCAAGTTTTTTCCTATTTACAAGGTATGAAGCTAAAAACATCCTTAGACATGGCCCACAAGGCACCTAGCAATAGTTCTGCAGGACAGAAGAAGCCATGTGCACGGATATTAAATATTCACAAGTTTCCATTTCAGAGAATGCTAAATTGTCTACTATGGCTGAACTCATGTGTATTCTCACCAGAAATGTAGGGG
Source organism: Chinchilla lanigera (assembly GCF_000276665.1). Lineage (NCBI taxonomy): Eukaryota > Metazoa > Chordata > Mammalia > Rodentia > Chinchillidae > Chinchilla > Chinchilla lanigera. The sequence goes on from NW_004955414.1 coordinate 2,412,640, forward strand.
TTCCATTGCTTCTAATCCTCACCAACACATGGATTTTCAAACATATATTTTTGACAGTTGGGCAGATACTTAAGATATGTGTGATTTGAGAAAGTATTCATTTTTTCATCTTTTAAATTTTATATGTTTTCCTTTGTGATTTGCTATTTTGAACCCTTTCTATATTTTGAATAACTTTTTAAAAAGTTCATGGGGTTCATTCCTGGGTTTTGGCAGTTGTGCCCCTTTAAGCTGGGTGTGTTGGTACACACCTGTAATCCCAGCACTTGGGAGGCTGAGGCAGGAGGATCATTATGAGTTCGACACCATCCTGGGCTACAAAGTGAGCTCAAGCCCATCCTGAACCACATAGTGAGACCCTGTCTCAAAAAGACAATAAAAAAAAAAATGTTCATGGTTGTAGCTTCCAAATTGAGCTGAAACGATTCTGCTTCCAAGTGTTTGCACCTTCATGCAATTCACTTCTTCTTTGTTTTGGGGTTTCTTTCTAGTGTTTTATGGAATATGACACAGTGATGGTATGTGACCTCCAGGACTAGGTCATACAACTCATTTATATGCATTTTGATCTCTCATAGGCCATAGTCTCTAGGAAAAGCAGCTGCCATGTTGTAAGGACACCCAAGTAACCTGGAAGAGAGCTCCAGAGGGTAAGGAACTGAAGCTTCCTGTCAATAACCATATGACTAAGTCACTTGGAAGCAATCCAACAGCATACTTCAGTATTTCACGTAATTCTGCACCAGCCACCATCTTGACCTCACCATGGCTGCTCCTAAATTCCAGACCTACAGAAACTGCAGCAACTAATGTTTGTTTCTTTAGCTGTTATGCTTTGAAGTAATTAATGCAGTAACAAAACAGTGATACAATATTGATTTATTAATACATCTCATATGTAAATGGTATATTAAAGTATTACAAATTTCACCAATCATTCAAGCTTTAAAAATTTAAGCATTTTCTCATTTATCTTGCAATCTTTACTTACACAAGACATATTTAATCTTTCTAACAAAAATTTACCTGGGATTTTACTAGAGCTGATTTTGATATATTAAAATGTTTTATTTCCCTGTTTGCTTTTGTAATTGTTTTTATTAGTCATTGTAATTAATAAACATTTGTGGACTCTTTGTTATTGTTAATAACATGCAATCAGATGGTTTGAATATAGTTTCATAGTATTTATCTTAGTTTTTGTTTCCAGTACCGGGAATCGAACTCACGACCTTGAGCTTGCCAGGCAGGTGCTGTGCCATTGAGCTAAATCCCCAGCCCCCATAATATTTATCTTATATTAGGTATGTTTTACCTATTTTCATTTATTTTAAACAAGTATGTCTTAATTTTACACTTTGATTTATATTTTCTATTCACTTGTATTTCATTGCTGACTCATTTCATTTACTTAAATATATTTTGAACTGTGAACCCTCCATATACCTTTAAAAACTTCTCTCAATGTGATTGTAAAATAATACCTAAACTAATATATATTTAATTATCAGAATCAAGAAAACATAAGGTCAAATTCACTGATTTTTTAAAGTGTGAGTTACAACACAGTTGTGGGTCATAAAATGAATTTAGAGATGTGTATTTCAAGCCTTTTCAGCTATTGCCCACATTAAGAACTCATTTTACCACATAATCAAATGTATATCTATAAATCTTTTTCTTCAAGATATTGGATGAGGAGGACGCACATACTTGGGCAGGACAGTAATGTCACTTGATTTTATTATGATAAGTTATATTCAGAAAAATACTGGTTCTTTTTACTACAAAAATGATGACATCAGCCTGTCTCATGCCTGCTGCCATTTCCCTACTTACTTACTCATTTTTATTACTAATAACGGGAAATTTAGGACACAGTGACTGTTATTATTTCATCATTTATATCTGATACAAGTTTTGATGTTTTCACTGCATTATATATTATAATTGATATTCTTATTTAATTGGCTTGTTTTGAAGCTTACTACCTGCTTTTGATCATAATTACCCTATTACTGAATTTTAAAATTATATTCTTCTTCAGGTTTGGTATATTACTTCTCTGAGTGATATTTGAGGAAAAATATTACTTAATATGATTACACCTGAAAACTATAGTATATGTCTTGAGCAACTGATAAAACCCCAAATATCTATCTGCCTATTATCTATTTGCATATATGTGTGTATTTGTAATCAATCAAAGTTGTAAACAACATTTTTAGTAGCATGTGTTTCAAGAATGTGCTAATACATTAATAAATTAAAATGGTTTTAAACACAGCTGTAACTAAATGAAACAATTTAGGGCACCAATAATTTGTTGGACATGACTGTGTGCTCTCAGACTGAGAAAAGAATATAACATGAGGCTGCAGTGATTCACAGATAAATGTGGGAGACTCCCTTTACAGCTCAATGTGATAGTAATGAAGAGGATGATGACATGAACTCTACCTCTCTGAACGCTTGCTCCTGATGCTATTCTGAATTCTCTAGGAATGTAGAAATCACTGAGGGTTCCCTGAAATCCTGGCATGTAGGTGCTACTGTTATCCTTTTTACATGTGATGAAATGGTGGCACATATGACTAAGTAATTTACTCAAACTCAAAAGATGATAGAACAGCTAGAATTTAATACCAGGTAATCTAGTTAGTAAACTAATATTTAAACTTATATTTACAGAACCACATTTTAAAAATATTCAAGAATTTGTTTCCACAAGTTTTAAATTAATGAAAACATGCAAATAATGTTATTTAATTTCAGTTTATTGGATTGAGCTAACAGAGATATCCTGTGCTATAAATATGTAGAAATTCTTACTAAAATGTAACAAGAAATAAAAAGTTTGTTTTTCTAAAGGGTGATATTTTTCATGCTAGAATTTAAAAGCTGACAAGTAGTCAAGCTGGAAGTGTGGAGTCTCTGGGAGTTTTACGGCAGACAAAGATGAGGCCAGGGGACGGTTGTGTTTTCATGAAAAGTTAATGACAAACTCCCTCTTCCCCAGCCAAAGTAAATCTGCAGGAAGTGAGTTTTTGATTCTGAATATGGAAACGAGCCACAGTTACTCATGAAAAACTGTTGTGATGTGAGAATCACAAGAGATGACATTAAGGTAAGTCTGGTACTGAACCAGAGAATGCCTAAGGGGCCAAGCAGAAGCAAACACAAAGCCCCCGCTAAAGATGCTTCCAAAAATATGTATGAATTCCATACAATGAGTGAATATATTATGTTTTACAAATATATATAATACACATATTTTAAAAAAATGATACATGCAGAACAGGGAGCATTCAGATGACATACACTGAAAAATGCCACAAAGAAGTGAGCTCATAGTCACAATTATCAGTCACACATTATGTAGCAACCTGGAGGACTGGTAACCTGAGAGCTTTAGAAAATAAAACAATATGAAGGAATTTAAAATTTTGTTTAAAATAATATAAAACATAGTAAAAAAAAATAAATCGAAATGAGAAAATAAATTATTATGTAAAAGTCCATGTGTAGTGAAAGGAAAATGGCAAAACATTATTAAATAAAAATACACAGATCAATTTTGATGTGTTGATTAAATCTCAATAATAAAAAAACACAAAATTACAACAGAATATAGTTTAAATACTATATTAGATATACTGAAGATAGTCAATAAGATACAGTGTTTATATGAAGACATTAACCATTTTGGAGCACAAAGAAGAGAAACATAAAAGAAAAGTTAAATTTTATTAGTTCATTTTGCAAAGAGTATTAATTGACCACCTGCTATGTGAACTGATTTTCTTTCAGTATGCTGAAAAATATAATGGGAAGGGAAAAATAATTTCCCTCATTGGAGTGTACTTATTATGGTGAAAAAAGAGAAAATAATTTTAAATAACTTTTGAAATAGCGGTAACACCCTCTCCTGGATGGGAAATATTTGGTAGCAAATGTGAATGAGTTATTTGTCATTATGGTGAAAGTTTTGTTGAGTCAGTTCACCAAGAACTGATACTGGGGCAAAAGCCTGACAAAAGGAAATGGGAGTAATGCAGAGAACTTGGGAAAGAACTATGCAGACAAAGGAAAACGTACAGGTGCAAAGTGGGCATGTGTGAGTACAGACAGAGCAGTGAGATGAAAAAATCACCGAGGTAGCTTGGGGTTATAGTGGGAGGATGAAATTGAGAAGGTTGAAAGGACTTTCCATTTTACTTAATGTGAATGATGTACTGGTCATTTTTCCATTGCTGAGATGGAACATCCTATACCCACAATATGAGGGAGATGACTATTTGGTTTATACTTCCAAGTGAGTTCAGCCCATGGTAGGCTGGCTCCAAGGCAGAAATGGGATGGTGGAAAGGCATGGCAGAGAAAAACTGCTCAAACTATGGCAGCCAGAAAGTAAAAAGAAAAGGAAGGATCCCAGGGCAATAATACTCCCTTTGAGCTCTTTCCCCAACTAACCTGTCTCTAGTGACTTGTCACATAACCAGGCCCAACTATTGCACATGAGATTGTTGGGGGAGATTTTAGATGTAAACTACCAATGTGAATCAGTTGTAAGGTTTTGTGAATCACTTACGTGTGTGAAAAACATCTTCACCAGGATTCCTTAAGGTCAAGGATTTGTGCATAATCTGTAGGGATAAAAATAAGGGAAAAGGTAAATATAGAATTGGTTACAAAAAATTATGATGATGTGAAACAGCACACAATAGCAGAAGTAAATTAAACAACTGGCCTCTGGATGTATTTTTTTGTTTTGTTTTGTTTTGTTTCCGGTACCAGGAGTCGAACTCACGATCTCCTGCTTGCCAGGCAGGCGCTGTGCTGCTGGGCTAAATCCCCAGCCCCTCTGGATGTATTTTTAATGGTAACTTCAAAATTGGCTTATAGATTTAATGTAGGTTTTAGAAAAAGAGATGACAGGATGACTTAGTATAAATTTAATAATAGGAGAGAATAGAAAGAATTGATAAGAAGCAATATTTGAAAGATTTGGGCTAAGAGTTTTCCAGTGTATTTGGTCGAAATATTAGATCTTACATTAAAGAAACACAACTGTTGAAGGAACACATGAAACAAGGCAGTGGCACTGTAGAAAACCAGACAAATAGAATATATTTTAGTTATTCAAAGGGAAAAGGCAATTATGTTATGAGGGAATCAGAATTAAAATGAAAACAGACCCACGTACAAAGTGGATGCTCCCTGATTATAGTCTAACACCTTTATAGAGATTATGTAGCTGTTGATCTGGGTTCGGTGCAGGACCAAATGAATACAGAGTGAACTGAAGATATTTCCAGAAAAAATAAGTGAGAAAATGTGCTACTGAGGCACTGACATTACCTACCAAAGGCAACCATCAAGAAAAATAAAAATCAGGAAAAATTTCTAGGATAGAAGAAATAAAAATATATTCATAAGCATGAGATTAAAACAAATAAATCCTTATGGGAAAACATAGCCAATAAGAGCATAATTAAAATGAGGTATATGTGCCAACTTAAAGAATATTTAAAAATAATGTGTCACAATCAATACGAAATAAAAGTGGAAGTAAAAGTAAGGACTAATAAACATTTGTGGAAGAAGCAATACCAAACTTAAACAAATTTTTTTAGTGAATAGAAAAGACTAAACTAATGGTGTCGAGTCTATGGCATATGTGTTATTGTGCATTGCTTTTACAAGAAGAGATGTTAATGCATGAGCTGTTTCCTCTAAACCAAAACTTCAATTTTCAGGTGTAATTGCAGTGTTGGCACTAAATAAGTGGGTTTTGGGTTGTAGCTCAGGCACTTGGCTTCTAAAACTGCCACTGGACTAGACTATTATACTTGGCACATGAGAGGAATTTGATCCAGTTTTCTCAAATGTAAAATAAAATTATAAATCTCCACAACGTTAGTATTTATAAGTAAGTTATAAAGAAGTCTTTGTAAACCATAACTAATGAAGAATTAATTTACTATTCTGGAGAAAAGACTTATCACCCTATCATCATTATAAACTATTATAAAATTACTATCATTTAAACAGGTGATCAAAAATATATAGCTAGGAAAAAAGGATAAAAGTACTATAGATATATGTTATGAAGGTCCTTAAAGAATTATGCTATGTTTTCAAGATTTTTGTCATTTCTTTAGTATTTGCCAATTTTTCAAATCTCGTAAAAGTGTGATTCTCATGATTTTTTTTTGCAATTTAAGCATTTACTTATCTAACCATGTATTTACAATTTGTGCTCTCTTTCATAAAGGGAAACATCTTCAGATCAGCGAGCCACCTCATTTCATAGAATTTTGATGATTATTAAAGAATGCACGTAAAACATGAAGGGTTGAGAATGACATTTTGAAAATAATAATTACATGTGAGTTATGAATATTGCTGTTGTTGAAACATTATCCAAAACTGATTTCTCCAAACATAACCATCTGTGAAATAAATGTTCATGTCAGAACTTGCACGTTGGAAAAATAATGGTCCCTCAGGAAAGATGTAATGAGCCACTCTCAGCTGAGAACTTCTCTCTGCGACAGGTGACTCAGCACCTCGGAAACCACTGGCTGCCAGGCCATAACAGCATAAACAGGTTTCCGATTCAGAGAGGAGCTTTGACTAACTGATCTTTCCTGTCACTTCTGAAAGTGAAACATCACAATAACTGCACCTTGTTTTGCTGGTCTGGAGAAATCTCCCATATCAAGGTCCTGGAGCCAGGAGACCAGGCTTTTGGAAATGATGAGAGAAATTACACCTCCCCACAGGGACCTTTGTAAGCAGGCATGAAGACAGCTTTAATAGGAGCTAAAATAAAGTATCTCAAGAGAAGGACTGAAAAGGTCTGACTTAAATTTTGTTTGAAATTCTGTGAATTAGAAGCATCAATTTTTTTCTTGCTCAAAACTGGTACAGTCCTTCCTTAAATAATACTCTGTGTCAGCATTTAATTTTTTCAGTTAAAACCCATCTAAACTAATGGGGGAATTATGAATACATTGTTAAATCTCACACCTTTGAGATGTGAGGATGGAACTCACCCTGCATCTGAGCCTGTGCTTTGCATGCAGCTGTTTGCTCTCCTCTCTCTGGATTGTGCTACAGAAGTGCCTGTCACACAATAACGAACTTCTGTCAGTCCACAGGCCATTACTGTGATTAGAAATTAATGTTAGAAGTAGATTCCAGAGTGTGTGTTACAGTATATACCTTGGAAAGGATCCATTTGCTCTTCAGAAATCTGCGAGATGGCAAAGGTGCATTACACCATTTCCTACTGTGGAGAGTGTTGCTCTTCAGAAGAAGGTTGGAAAGAGCTTTGTTTTTACAAGTTTGGGTCATTTATTTTCTTCTTTTGACCTTTGTAATGTTTCTTCTCTTATTAAAATACATTCTGTAAAGCTCCAAACTAATTGCTGAACTGCAAAGAAACCAGTGTGTGTGTTGGAAATCTTTCACCCTAGAAACCTACAAGAGGTTAATAACTGTAGGAGAGAAAGATGAAAATACCTCACAGCAGACGTGAAACTCCTGGCAACACAGGCAATATCTTCTATATACTCTGGCAGGAACAAGGCCTTTTCTCCCTGCCATGGATTTCCTACATCATAAAAAGTGTTTCTTTAAATCCTTTTCTTCTCAGGCTTACCTTTTCATTGGCTCTGTCATTATGTCCACACACATCAAGAAGAGCTCACAGCTTCATAATGTCACTGAATAATTTATGAGATTGCATAAAAAATTTTTGACTGGCAGGACCTGATCAGATAATTTTGCACACTGTGTGGCATTGTGTTTTGTGTCCCTCAAATGCAATTTCCTGTATTTGTCATTTTCTGAAGTTAATATTTATTAATTTATAAAATTTACTATGACATTTGGGTCTCAATCACTGTGCTTGACAACTCATGAAATCTAATAATTTATTAGCCCTAATTTCTTCTCTCAGAAAGTTCTAATCAGATAGATAGACCAATGCACAACTACTATATTCAATGCGAGGTAGGCAGGCAGGCAAAAGGTATGAGGGGATCACAGCTCAAAATGGTGGAGACCCACATCACAGGAAATCATATGTTTCCCAGAGGCTTGGACCTATCACATGTACAGAAATGTAGCTTGATTTGTTCTATATCTTGATAGTTTTTAATACCCCATCCTATTGATGGATAATGGAAATTGTCAGTTTCTCTGTGAATTGCACATTAATATTTGCCCTGAATTTTCTTGTATTCCAGAAAATTTATTTTGTACTAAGACACTAGAAGGTGGTCTGCACACTGGTCCCTTTTTCCAAGAAATCACACAAGCATGGTGAAACCACTTGGTCCAGTGTTTGATCAGAGGTACATACAAAATACCCTGGAGTTCTGGGCATGGTGGTACATGTTGATAATCCTAGAACTCCGGGAGTCTGAAGCAGGAGTATTGCAAATTTGAGCATAGCCTGGGCAATTAACAAAACTGTCTCAAAAATAAAAAAATAAAAAGGAAGTGGAGATGTAGCTCAATGTAGAGGACCTGGATTCAATCTTGAGTACCATAAAACAAAACAAAACAAAACAAACTCAACCTTGGCAGCATCTGCTATTGTTTCCAGCTATATGTTTTTTGCATATCCTATCCATTCTTAGCGCATGCTTGTCACCCTCCTATGCCATGGTAGTAAGTGAGGTTCTCTGAGTATCTATCTATCTAGACCTGTTTATGTAGCAGGGAATAGCTTTTCTTATGGAGTTATGTCTCCTTTTTTGAAGATAAGCTCAACCCAAGGTCTATATGCTTCTCTGCAGCATGGCAAATGCTTCTTTCACAGCACTCACCCGACTTGTCCTTTTGGGACACATAAAACTATCCTTGAGGCTGCACCTTCCTTTCTACTTCATCTTTTATTTTTGATAAAATACTGTTATATCCAGGAGAAAACTTGAGAAAGTTGACTTGTTTGTTTATATTTGCCCAGTTTGCTGTAGCTGACCATGCTACATAGGCTTTGTGTTATATATCCCTTGTATTTTCCCAAGTGCACAAGCTTCTAATACATAAAAATCAATGATTAACCAGTCACACCTCCAGCTTCTGTCTCTGTTTTTCCTTTCATCTTTCTTTCTCTCCCTGCCCCTCAGGTTAGGAGTGTCTTATTCATTTGCTAAATCCTTGAACACACACAGCCAGATGGTGAAGAAGGACAAAGTGAAAAAAAACCAAAAAACCCCACAAAAATAGACATTGCATGTTTCATGTTATACTCTGACAACATTTATTTCAAGTAGAATATAATTTTAGACACATTGACTTGGAAATAATTTCAAGAAAGTGACTGTCATAGCCTTTCTCCAAATGCAGGGATCATCTGTACAGGCGATGGTTGATGGTGGGGGTTGGCAGGGCTTTCTTGCCTGGTGAGTTTATGTGCTGAGATTCAGGCTGTCCTGTTCATGGTGGTTTGCTGGGGCTCTTTGCATTGCTGTCTGATTGCACTTTACATAATTCATATTACACAGTTCCTCCGCTTAAAAATGTCCCTTTATCCCTGTGCTTTTTCAACACCTCATTCTTCTACTTAGAGGAATACAACAAATTTGAAATTGCTCTTTTTTACCTCTTCCCTATATCTTGTTAAATCTGCTGCTAGATTAAGCTCTCTGTTGTCCTGGCATTCAAGGCTTTCCATGGCCCCTTTATGGACTGGTCCGTAGGTGCTCCAGAAATAACTAAGCAAGTCTGAGGCATTCAGACCTTGTACATTCTAAAGGAAGTTTCTGGCCCTTACTGTAGGCCCTTGGATATCCTGGCTGATATGAATGTCATTTTGTCTTAAAGAGGTGTCTGTGTGTACCTGGGAGCATTGGCACATGCTGCAGTCAATGCATCCAGCAGGGTCTCTTCTCTGGTAGCTGTGCTGGGCCATGCGGATGAGCAGGGCCTAGGGACTGAGTACCGAAAAGCAGTCAAACACTGGCCCCTTTGGCTTGTGTGACACTCACAATAAAAACTGTGAATGTGAGCCTTGGGTGAGCTTTCCCGGTTGGCCACGCTTCATACCTGTTGTCACACGGTGTTTCCAGAGCAAAGCATTGTTCCTGAGTCTAGTGTCAGAGCAGGCTCAGACAGCCTCTGCTGGGCTCCGCCCACGCGTTCTCACCTGTGCTAATTAAAGCACATCCTTTGGTTCAACACGAGGAAATCACGGTAACAACTTTTATGAGAAAGTTGAACGTTTGAACCTAAACTTAGACTTTCACTTTTCCCTTCCTAGTGTTCCTCCCAAAAGCGGTGGTTAACTTTTCAATACCTGTTTGAGGCTTTTCTGTCCCCAAGTGTTTGTTTATCCTAATTTTTTTCAAAGGAAAATGAATGAGGGCCGTAGAATCACAGGATGGTCTATTTCAAATCCTAAACTGCTGTATAACCTTAGAAATTTGAATTGTTATTGTGGGATAGTCTCCCGTGGGGATTTTGCTACTCAGAGATCAGTTTAAATATTAACATAAAGTGTTTGGCAAAATTCCCAAACCACTAGTAATTTCTCTTTAATTTTTTAAAGCTAAAACTCTTCATGCTTCCCTTTTTTTACAATTTATCACCCAAATCAGTGTGAATTAAGTCCAAGCAATTTGCAGTTATTTTGCTTTTCAGATTAGCAAATGTGTTCTTCTGACACCAAGAGGAACTTTTTGATTCTTATCAGAGATCCATACACAATTTTTTTAAATGATGGAAGTTTTACACAATTTCAAGAGACAGTTAAAGTCTTAGACTCAGCAACCTCAGTGGCTATGCAAATCTAAATCCTTTATGTGGTATTCGCCTGGGCGACAAAATGCACGCCTGTTTTGCTTCATAGGTCCTGTCTGGTGAGTTGAATTTTAAGTATTCCCTAAACAACGATGAATAACTAAGGGTTGAAAATTTTTAGGGTTTATTAAAATGGATCTTCATAGGAAAGATGTATGGTCTTCTCTGTCCAGGAAATCCCATTTATTCCAAACAAGGTATAAAAACATATCAAAGGCAAACAAGTAAATAATTTACATTTATGTAGCAGAGCCTGGAAATTTGCTGGTTTACAGGGAAATTCTTCACGCTCTTGTAGAAGGAGACTGCGTGAATAAATACTGACCTTGTAGAAGCAGACGTGTGATGTCGCAGGGTATTAACAACGAGTTCCCTCCCGTGGGCAGCTGCACGTGAGCTAATGCTGCATGTAGTCTTCTGTTTACCCGGAGTAGTCGTGGAATAGGTAAAATTTGGAAGCAAGTGGGTGGAAGCTTTTGGTTCTAAGTAGCACTGGGACTTTAATTCTGGGTGTCAGCAATCTAACCTTGGGATCCAGAATGGCATGTTGTTAGTCTTCTCTTCCCTAGAAGGCTATTTCTGTGATAAACACTCTCCTGCTTGCTTGTAGATTCAGGATGAAGAATTTCAGAGACAAACTCCAGTCCCTCATTCACCATTCCCCAAAGTTTGATGTTTGTACGGAAATTTGGATCCCGGAGCCCAGAAATTTTATTTTTTTATTTTATTTTTATTTTTTTTATTTTTTTTTGGTTTTTCTCCGGTACCGGGAACCGAACTCACGACCTTGCGCTAGCCAGGCAGGCGCTTTTGCCACTGAGCTAAATCCCCAGTCCCCCGGAAATTTTATTTTTATTATAACCAAAAATGTTAAATATGCACAGATGTCCTATGACAGAATATCTGTACATATTTATGTAGAACAGTCAGGGTAACAATTTATCTCTCACCTGAAATAGTTAATAATTTCTTTCTATTGGTATCATTAAAATTCCTTTCTACTAGCTAAATGCTGTCACCATGGTTACTTTGCTGTGCTGTAGAACATTAGAAGTTATTCATATTACCCAACTGCACCCCAGACCCATATCTATCTTCTCCTTATCCTAGTTTTGAGACTTTACTCTTCCATCTGTGAACTTGACAGACAATTAAAATATGGAACCTCAGTGTCCTTCTCTGTAAAATGGAGGAGAAGAACTGCCCTGTTTTATTTACAGAAATATTATAAGGATCAGCTATACCATTGCCCTTAGATGCTAAGACATGGATGAGTATATGGTTTGTCTTTTCACTTGCTTCTCTTTCAAAAGTAGTATCAAACATCTGCATTGCCAACTATGCACAATGATGTACTCCTGGGCAATGGTGTGAACACACTTTTTATGCATCCGAGCCTTCTCTGCCCACGCAGAAGCTGTTGTGCTCATGCTGCTCATATCCAGGGACGGTGCTTCTTTTGCAGCTGAGAGGCACCTCACCAAGACTTGGCAGTGCCTGAGCAGCTGGTGAAGAAGACTCTTCAAAGGAATTCTCAGGCATAGTATTCAGGTTGTGCTTAACTTTATGCTCTGAGCATGTACTAGCCAGAGAGCATTTTATTTTCATGGGCTCAACTCAACTATTTGTTTTTCTATTTTTGTATTTTTTCTTCCAAATAATATTTTGACAGATAAAAGATGAAAAGAAACAGCAGCAGTGAGACCAAAGAGAAGTCAACTTTTCTGATTGCAGGTAACATATAAGTGTGAAGAAATATAAAGATGAAAAGACTTATGATTTTGCTGAAGAAGATAATACCCTAATTATGAAGTAAATATGCAATGAAACAAGGCAAAAATATATTCACTAGGTAGGGGCTGTAAGTATCATATGCAAGGCACAGTTGGGTTAATGAAAGGATTTGCAGGAAGAAACGCAAAATGGGCTTCAATATGAGGTTGGGGAAGAGATGTTAGAAAGGTCCCACTGAAGGTAAAGATTGGAACCCAAGCATACTAAAGACTGCACCAGTGTGCCCAGTATAATTGTGGAAGTTTGGACTCCTTGGGAGAGGAATTCCTACTCTATGGAAAACTTACAAAGGGAATAGTGTAAGCAGAAAATGAACTAAGTTCTTTCAGTTATGGAGAGGAAGCTGACAGCAAAGGGTCTCAGTGAGAGGAGCTTGGAAGCAAGAGCTCTCAGAGTGTGTGCTCCCTGGATTAGCAGAGGCAGGGCCTGACAGAGACGTGGACAGCTTCTTTTCTGGGACCATTTCGATGCTAAGTTTATTGTCTTGTCTTTCCAAAGAACTGTCTTTTGGTTTCTTATGTAACAACTCACTTGACCACCTTGAGCTGCACCTGACTTTAAGTAGCACTGACAGCATCATGCACTCATGGAAGTAAATTCTCCTGTGTGTATGCAATTATGTGTGTGTGTGTGCTGCTTAAAGTGGCATAAGCAGGAGTGGTGCTTCAAAATACCATTTGCAAAACAATTTTTTATTCAATATTCAACAAATATTTGCTAAGCACTTATTATATAGTAGGTATATGAATATGCTCTAGAGAATATCGTAATGTCCAAGGCAGACAGGATCTGTATCTCCAATAAGCTTATAATCTAGGCCTTAGAACACAGCTGTGTTACATTTTAAGGGTCATGGATTTTTGGGGCACTGCATTATTCCTGTCCCAATGTACTGGCAATTGTCTAATGGGCTAAGATAAAAATTACATTTTCATAAAAGATACCATTTCTTTGCACTGAGATTGAGCATTAAAAATTTGGGTGAGGTCATGAACATGATCATCACAGCAAGCTGCACTGAGATGCACAGTGATTGAGGCCACAGGGAAGGCTGAAAATGCCATTGATTTCTTGTGAACATGGGCATCCCAAGTCTCTGTTGTGATAAGAATGCAAAGTGGAGGCAGGCTGGAAGTGATGAAGCAAACCACATTCCAGGGGAAACCAGAAGCTTCTCAGAGGCTGGTCCCACAACTGCTTAGCATTAGGGGATTTGGCGAAATGTGGATTCAGATAGCATGGCAGTACAGGGGAGGGAGGGCGCTCAGGTCCCTGGGAGAGCAGTGAAACCTTTTGCTCAGTATAATGCTTTTTGCACATCTGTTCTCCAGTGAGGTGCCTGCCATTGGTCAGACTGTCCCCTAAAGCATGGATATATATGCTCACTTGGGCCACAGAGGAAGGGGATACCTGGATGATTAGGTGGAATCAGAGACTTATAAACAGGATGGACAACATCGGCCCTTGCATGTACAGGTCCAGAAGCAAGTGGCAAGCAAGTCCATGGCTATGACAAAGCTGTTTCATAACTTCCTGCGCTAATTAGTTTGTGTTGTCCCCTGAATGTTTCCCTCTAGTTCTTACTGGTAAAACTCTTAAAATGAAAAAATAATCTGTATTTACCTTTAGAAGCAACAGGATATGAAATCACCCTGTGTATCCATGGTATCCCCTACTTCCTCTTGGGAAGAAAAAAAGAAGGAAACAGTAGATGCGGCGACTTTCAGAGTTCCAACTGCAGCTTCTGCATGGATGAAGTAAAACAGACACCGACTCTGAACTGAATCTCTATGAAAACCCTGAAGTTACTACTGCACTGTGCTCCAGGCTTGTTTTTCCTTCTGTAAATTGTTGTGTGTTTGTGTGCATTCATTTTCCTTTTACCTCGTCCTCTCATCATATGTGACTCAATTTTCTGCTTCTGTACACCATACTTTTCGACCTAGGGAGAAGTATACCTGCTGTTGTTACAGAGCTTCTTTTGTTGCTAGGATTCCAGTTGGAATTGGCCAATGGAAGGCAAGAGCCAGAGACTGGGTAGTGAGCAAAGAATGAATCCACCCATTTACTTTCCACTTGCTTTCTGTTCTGGGCCACATTCTGTTAGTAGCAGGTCCCACTAGGACTACATTTTCTGCTAGATGACTCCCTGGCAAGAGTCCAGGTTTACTGGACTTGTTTAATATTATTTCTTCTCCTTGCTTTTTTGGGCTCAGGGATGGTGATGGCTTCTCACTATTGCTAACTTTTAGGTTTTGCACCCTTCTTGGTGGTGACCTGATTTTTGTCACTGACCTTTACCAAAGTCTCAATGGCACTTTACAGTTTGAAAGCTACTTAAAGACAGATACTGTGTATAGTCAGTGCTTTGAAAAAATAAAATTTCCCCAGGGCTTAATTAAGTGTTGGACACTGATATTTTTAATAGAGACTTTTGTTACAGAAATTCTGGTTAGTTATACTCTAACACAAAATGTAAGCTCATTACTGTCTTTGCATCTACAAGGTTCTACTTCATTCCACGTGGCATTAAATATAATCTGAATTCTGTTATAGTCCCTTTCCTCCAACTGATTTTCTTGTTTCTTTCTAGGGCCACATAGTTGCTACACAAATGCTAGAGTAATCTTTTAAAAATTCTGAGTCTGATCCCTTCACTCTTTACTCAAATGTTTCCAATGGCTTCTCATTATGTTAGAAAAAAAAAGGTGGTCATCACACTAGACAACAGCTACCTAGTCCAGCATCTGCCTGCTTCCTGGCGCTTACTTCTTTGTATTACCCACCAAGCCCAATTCTTAACATGACAAACTTTCCACCTTAAGACAGCATATTACCATGGTGTTCCCTCTTTTCTGAGTTTTCACGTGACCATGTGGGTTCCATTCCCAGTTCTCTTCCCCAATGCCTCTTTCCTAGGCCGTGTCAGAGCAGCACCTCGTTTTTACCCAAGTCACTGTTCAGCTCTTCATTTCCTTTCAATTGTTCATGAAACCAGTTTCCACTTGAAATTATCATTTTTTCTTTAGTTACTTCCATATTTAGAGATAAACATATAACAAAAAGTAAAGATTCATGAGCATAGACTACATGAAAGAACCTATCTTCTGAGTCTTGTGCACTACTGTTTCTCCAGTATTTAGGAGTGCCTTACTCACAGTAAGTGTTCAACAGAGCACACACAGACACATACACACACACACACACAGAGTTTACTGATGAGCTGATTAGCATTCTCCTGAATGCTTTACAGGACTTATTTAATTTTATCCTCACAAGAACCTAATTCATCAGGAACTATTATTATCTTTGTGTTACAAGTGAAGAAATTAAGCCCGAGGAAGTTGCCAAAGTGTATACCCAATTAGGAAGTCACAAAGCTGAGATTTGAAATCTGGCCATCTGGCCCTTAGGCCCATGTTCTTAGCTGCTAAACTATACAGTGTTCTAACATTTGTTCAATAAATTAATAAACACTTCTTGTCTTTTTCCGTTTCACACTTGGATTTAGAATGCAAGGAGCTGCCTAAACTTTAAGTGTAGAGGCCTGCCTAACCCATGTAGAGAGAATTTTCTGTCCCTGAAAAAGATGCTCTGATGCATGGCAGCCAGACAGGCACAAAGCTCTGTCTTGAATGCAAATCCCTTGTGAAGTCTGTGATGCGCCAGAACTTCAACACGTATCTTTTCTTAGTTTCCTGTCATGAATTAATTCAGAAACATTTATGAAGAATATCATTTGCAGCAGATACATGTGATTCAGAGATGACTAAGACAAAATCCCAGCTCTTAATGAGCATAAACTAGTGGAACATCTACTCTAATTCTGGACACAAATTTCACTCCCTGAACTATTCTTCCTGAATCAATTAAAGCTGTGAGCAAAGCTGTCACCTGAACTGAACAACTCCATCCCCGGCTGGATGGTGCAACCTTGTCACATGTGGAAGCTGCTCTCAGCTTCAGACTTATTCAGTCTATTCCACGTGTGTGGCACTGTCTCCTTTACAGCTCTCTGTGGATGACTGTGTAGCAGTTATTGCCCATTTGGAAATACTCACCACCTTCAGAACTGCCCTTTCCTTTCCCTGCCTTAATTCCTGTGTGACAAGCAACACCTCAGTGCAGGTTTTTCCTCACTAGAGCATATGTTGCTACTGTGATCATCTCCCTTGTCAATAGCTCTTGACACTGGATGAGATTACTTGTACCAATCTACTTTTCTTGTAATTCAGTCACTCCAATCCATTAATTGCTTCTATTCGTGTCCTCCAGTTGCCCCATTTCCTCTATTTCACTCTTTTTCCCAGGCACCTGAAAACCAACACAGTCTACTACATGGCAGCTACCCGTAAGGAGCACCTTGCAGTCATGTGCAGTAGTAAATCTTAAAACGCAGCCAAGAAACGCACCCTAGTTTTTATTCAGTTAACGGCACCCCAGAAGCTTGCGTTAAATATCTACTGTCAACTTTCTATTATTTCCTTTTTCTTTTTCTTCCTAGTGTTTTTGATTTCTACATTTGCCCATTGATATTTAAGTAACTGTGTTTGAGTTTCCTGCTCTTCGAATGTGTTAGCTTTCAAGTTGCCATGCTAACGTTCATTTCCTGTTCATATTTCTAAGCGCTGAAGTTGCTTAAAGTTACTTGCCTGTCCTTAATGATTTTTCTATGCCTTTCATTTTAACTTGATCTGCAAATTTAGTTAGTGAGCTCCATGTCCTTCCATTTAAAAAGTATGTAAAACAATGTTAGTAGTCTCATGCAAGAGCAGGTGCATAACAGAATCAAGGAAGGAGAGCAATTATGCCTTAGACCACCTTCTGCAAAATAAGGAGTGGGGAATGGTAGAACATGTGGAAGACACAACACGGCAGCTGGGAATGTGACCTTACTGTGGCAAGAATGTCCCCCAAATTTGCTGGGCTGTTTTGCACATGCAGTGGGGCATCATCCACTGTACAATTTCAGAAGTAGAAATGCCAAGGGTGATGGGAAGTAGCGAAGTGCAATCTCAGTTTAAGAAGGTCCAAGGATTATGCAGCTTCAGATATGAATGACTTTTGCAATTTCCCCTCCAGAAATGAAAACAGTGTGTCTTAGGTCAGATTTCTGGGAAACAGGTCCTGAGAGGGAATTTTATCAAGGAGAACTCTCCCTAAAAACATTGTTAGGAAATGGAAGAAGTAGTTAGGCAGGAGGGAAGTACAGGTATCGAGTGGAATGAAAAAGGAGTCCACCTGGCTCCAGAGGGTTCTCCTGAGCCAGGATGTCCATTCAGAAGTGTTATACATTGGACCCAATGACTGAGGCTTTTTATCTCCACTTGGGTCAGCCACTGGACTTGAACTGCCTCCAGAAAGACAGCTGAGGCAGTAAATTCCCAGAAAGGGTCTGGCTGAGGGTGATTGCAGTAGCTTACCCAGGCGAGAGTGTGAGTCTCGTAATACCAGCGGGTGTCTGGCCAGCATATCATGTCTTCCACTCCCACATCTTAAAAGACCAGGTACTCCCAGGGATGTGTCTACTATTTTTTTTTTTTTTCTGGTACTGGGAACCGAACTCACGACCTTGCGCTTGCCAGGCAGGTGCTGTGCCGCTGAGCTAAATCCCCAGCCCCTTAGGGATGTGTCTACTATTGAATGTTCCCTTTCCCTATGCGGCAAAAATCTTAGCTTCTATTCTGTGACCCAGCTATCTTTTGATCATTTGACTAATGTCAAGTCCCTACTTTTGTCTTTTACCTCCTTTTGCCTTTTAAGTATAAACAAATGCATTTATTATTTAAACAAGGAATCATTAACCCACTCCTTCCATGCTTTGTAATATGTTGATTTTGAGTCCTTTTTCACTAACCCTTTAATGTTCAGAGAGTGAGGGTTTAGGCTGAGCATCCAGGGTAGGGTCCCCTAGGATTTTCATGTGGTTTTTCCCTAAGCCATCTATGCATCATGCTCTCCTCCCATCTCTTTCCTGCCTTCCCTTGTTTCCTACTGGCAGAGTGAAAGGAGAAAACCATTTCCCTTTACTAACACTTTCTTAAGTGACAGAGTTAATCAGTGAGTTGCCTTGCCTGACCAGGAAATCTAGTTTGATTGTCCTCATGTGGTTGAGCTGACAGCAGTCAGCCTTTTATGAACTGAACAGGGAAGCACTCTTTGGAGCTCAGTTTTGCCTGTTTATGTTGGATTCCAGTTGTATTTTTTTATGTCTGCTGTTGTTATACTGCTGCTTTTGTATTAATTGCTGGCTAGTTTATTTGCTATGGATTTATAATGGCTTTGCATCATAAAAATGAAAAAGAGTAACAGTAGAATAAACTATAGATACTGAAGATTTGCAAAAGAAAGAGTGAAGATGCTGCAGGTTAATCAAGATCTACACAGCTTCGTAAATCTACCTTTGCTCCTGGAAAATGGAGAACTGCTTGGAAACTAACAATTCACATAAACGTTGAAGATGAAATCAGTCGTATTCTGTAGTATTTATAAATGCTCATTCTGATGGCATGAAAATTGTTATACTGACTTCTGTAGCAGGAGTAAGAAAACAACATACATTGTAGGGCCCTCTTTGGTTTGGTAACTGATTTAAATATTAGAGCTTAAAGGAGTACTTTCACAAAGGTTTTTCGTAAGGACCTACAATTCTGGTTTATTTTAGCAGTCATATTCTTAGAATTCCATTCCTATGATTTTCACAGCAAAGTGTATACTCTGGATTCCTCTAAGCTTGACAGACACTGTAATTTTCTTGGCACATATGTTTTGCCTAAAAATGAAAGAATTTGTCAAATCAGGGAGATACCAGTGATAGGTGCCATGAAAATAATTAGATAGATAATACTTTTTTGATAAATGAGCTATTAAAAATAAGTTTTAAATATATCCAGACTTCAACCTAGTTAGCATATTTTATTAAAATGCTTTAAATTCTTCTTTGAAAAATTGGAATAGGCAAACAAATGTTATGGAGCAACTTACATTTACATGCATATGTGTGTTCTTCTTCACCAGGTTGCCCAGATGCCAAAACCTCAATTTATGAATAAGGCACTTCTCGTATTGGAAAATTTAAAATAGGATGAAATCCTTGAGAAAGAATAGGTTTTCAAATGTCTACAAATTCCAAACACTTACTTAAGCCTCAGTTCTGTCTCTTCTCTGTTGAAGACTTTGTGGCCTGTTCCATCTTCTCCAATTCCCAGGCAGAACTGATTTCTCATAGTATTACTCTCTGGTTTCTTTTTCATTTCTCATTCATGATATTTCACAGTTCTTTGTCTACTGTATGGCCATAATTTTGTTCCATTTTTTAATCTTAATATAGGCAAGCATGTGATGGCAGAACCATCACTGTCATGATTATGGTCTCATTTTGTTAACACCTTGTCAAAGATAAAATTCATTAAGTGCTGTTGACCAAACATTACTCTGAGTAACATAAATTCTATGAATTATGTGATTTCAGAAATCTTCATTTTAAAGTGAGGAAACTGAGGTCCACAGAAGTTTAGTGTTACCTTGACAGACTCATCACTCAGTACTCAATCAGCACAGATCAGGTACTCAGCAATAATTGTTGAATGAATACCTTCTTAGATTCTCTCTAACATCATGAAGACTCTTGTATGTCATACCTGTGCATGTATTTGGACAAGTCAATGGCAATGAGATGATATCAGAGAATTTAATGAAAGCTGAGTTGAAGGCATCATTCTAATTTAGAATATGCTGACTACATGGAACAATTAGGTACTTCATCCTACAAATATTTTCTGGAGAGGTGCAGCTATGGAGGTAGAGAGATCAGCTGGCTTACAAGATATTGGAGGAAATATTGAGACAGTAACAACAAAACAAGTAAGCTGTGTGTGGTGGAGCACACATGTGATCCTAGGTACTTGAGAGCTGACACAGGAGGATCACAAGTCATTCTGGGCAACCTTGCAAAATAAAAATTTAAAAAGAGCTTGGAATACAGTTCAGTGGTAGAGTGTTTACCTATCATGTGTGAGATCTTAGCTTCTATCTCCATTATTGGGAGAAAAAATTAAATAAGATTTATTTACCATCCATTTTCGTGCTATTCTTCTTTACTTACTAAGAAAAAATACTGAGGTAGTAGCATATCATTTAGCACACTTAGAGCTACAATTTAGGTCCATTAGGTTTTAAAAATCTGACAGGCACCTACAAACAAAATCAGCAAACGGTCCTGTGGGATAAACGTTTTGACTCAGACATCTACGGGCACAAATTACAGTTCTGTCACTTTTTAATTGGGTGGATGTGAGCACCTGTCCACTATGGATTCTTAAGATAGAGAATGCCGCTCTCTTTATTCCCAGCCTAGAAACTTCAACTTGACACCACTTCTATCTTTGTTTCTGCTAAAAAAACAGTGCAGTTGTAGGGTAGCACCATCAAAGGAGGATCATGATTGAACAAAAAGTGGGCATAGAATGAATTATAACTCAGAAATTTACAAAATGTTCACTTTGTACAGCACCAGAGACACATATCTGAAAGATATCTTTTCTGTTGTGTTGTACATAGCTAATTTTATTTAGTTCAACCAATTTTCATCCCTCTGTGTGCCAAAATAATTTATATATATATGAAAACCATACATGAATGTATATGAAGATATATGTTTCATATATGTATATATAACATGTACACATATGAAGGTGTCATATGTGTATATATGCAATTCATCTTTACATATATGAAAAACATGTATGAAAACCTTCCCATGAGCACATGAGTAATTACTATGTGTTTAGAAGAACATATAATAGAAGAAAACTGAGTCAGAGGGAAGCTAAACCTCATTCCTAAGCTGTTCATTCAAAATCTCTAAATTCCATGTTCCTTCTAGGTCACATTGTGATCATTTCTATATACGTTACACTCAGGACAAAAGAAAAGAGTAAAGTAATACAATTTCCCTTTCTCAGAAAAAAAAGTGTAATCAGTGTAATACATAGATAGCGATGACAATGGACAAATGTAAGGATGCTGCTGTATGCTCTTCTGAAATGCTCTGGTCATGCTGGTAAGGGCGCAAGTATAACTGCACACTATCCCAACTTCTTCCCAGGAACGTGACACTCTCGCCCTAGTGTCATCCCACTTGGAGTCACCGGAAGACAATGGAAGTGTGAGTGTGCCAACTAGGGTCTGTGCACAGACTGTGCCAACTGAGGAGTGGGATCAGCACAGCTGGGGCCATCAGGACAGTAGCTGGCTCTGCATAAGTTCGCAGCTCAGGGAGGGTGGATTTCCACAATGAGTCAGAGGAGCTGGACTAAGCCTGACTCTGGATCACATTTCTGGCTACTGAAGTGGATGATTGAGACTCTGGGCAATTCCCCTGGGGCTCCTGTGGGAGGTTTGGCCTGCCTGCTTTGGTTGACCAAGTGGTATAATTAGCCAGGAATGTTCAGAAGTAAACATTATTGCAGGACAAATAAAACCTTACCCATAGCTGCATCTATTTCAGAAATGGTTTGGACTACTCCTGAGATGGCCAAGTAGACCACAAATATGTTTGGTCAATAGCAACAGATAAAGAATTTAAAGTCAGAGAAAGTTTTAATTTATGTCAGTGGGGTTAGCCACTAGTCAATTTGTAAGTAAAGGTTGCCTCTTCCCAGTGTGTAGTTTACATTAAGAAGAATTTTCACTACATACTTGAGGCTGCTTTCCACCACTTTATCCACTCAGCGCCCTGGGAAGAGCCAGTGCCTAACCTGATTAGAACCTTTGTGTAGAATAAAGCTTAGTTCAGCAAATCCTCCTGGAAACAAATCCCTCCAAGAGTAAGAATTCATCCCTGTCCATTTCTTTTAAAATCTCACCTGCGTGGGCCTAGGACTTTGCAGAGAGAAGAGTAAGGCTGTCTCATTCTAAGATCTAGGCTTAAAAAGCCTGCTATGAATGTAGCTCTCATCCTAGACTATGCGGTCTTCCTTAGCTATTATTGGTCCTAAGTGCATACTTTAACCACCAATTCTTGCTAGGCCTCCAGCTGGACTTGTGGGGGACATCGTCATGGGATCCAGACGCTCAGCTGAATTCTTTGGGTCTCTAGTACATGGATGGGTCTCTTGCAGTCTTCTCCATTTCAGTTTTTGGGTGAATACTATAAAACAATCCTATAAAGTATGTGTTCTGTACTAAATCCATTCCCTTGCAAACCCTGAGTACAGCAGGTTGGTAGACGTCTTAGTTACTTGTCTCACTGCTGAGACAAGATGCCCAGCACCCAAAGTTAAAGGGTGAAAGTTAACTGTAGTTCATAGTTTGTGGAGGTTGCAGGGCTCTGGCTGCTCCAAGGAAGGTGGCATGGCAGAGGGGCATAGCAGAGCAGGCAAGCAAAGGCAGCAAGGAGCAACTGACAGGCAACCACAGCAGCTCTCTTTCTGTCCTTCATCTTTGTCCAGGCTAGCTGTCCTTCAGGCAGGTAGCACAAACATCCCTGGGAGGCCCTTGCTGTTATTCACCCAGAACTACGCCAAACCAGTCAGTGGAGTAATTTCACGAGCACCCACTCTTGATCCCAGCATCACATACTCTAGATCCAGCCACCTCTGCAAAGCCCCACCTATGACTGACGGGGACTCTAGACACCAACCATAACAGCAGGCTTCCTTTAGACATGAGGGAAAGGACCTTTCTCCCATAGTTACAGGACCACTGAACTATAAGGGTTTTAGAGGCCTCAGGAGGGGTGAAGAGTAGAAAGTAAGGATGGTATCGGATCACCCCAAAGGCAAGGGAGGAATGAGTGGGAAGGGTAGGCATTTGGATCCCTGAGGTCAGCGACAGGCGGCCACCACAACTGTTTCAGGGGATCTGCTGACCACACGGAGAAACAAGGATTTTGTCACGTACTGGCTTGAGGAGATTGCAGTCGACCAGAATGCAGTTCTGTTCATCCTTTCTGGTCTTTCCTTTTGCCCTGGTAGCTTTTATGGGACCCAGCACTCTTAGTTTTACTCTGGAGCTCTTCAAGTTGTCAGTGATTTCTTTTCGAAAAAGTAGTTGTTTTGTACACTTGCTGTGCTGTGCAATGGCTGCCCTTCAAAAGCTTGTCGGGTATCAGGCCCAGTTAAGGGAAAGGGCAGAGAAATCTGGGACACTGTAGCTGTACGGTGGCCAGCGAGGGGCGCACCGTGTGCTGTCTGTGAGACCGGGTCTTTAGAAACACTCACTGCTCTAAGGTTAACATTGTGTGAATCAGTGAGTTGAATTAAGTTAAAACAACCTGTTTTCAGCATGATAGGAAAATACATAAGAATAATGAATATCCTCAGAGTTCAGACAAAGAGAGGTATCACACTATTTTACTGTTAAGGGTGGCAAATATTGCCCTATTCTTTTAGTGAGCAAAATGGCCCTCTGAAAGAGGCCCTGGAAACAGGCAATGTTTTTTTCCTTTTTGGTACCGGGAATTGAACCCAGGACCTTGCCCTTGCCAGGCAGGTGCTATGCCGCTGAGCTATCTCCCCATCTCTCAGGCAAAGTTTTTGAAACAAAATTTTGCTGGAATTCACTAAGAAGACATGGAAATGTTGAAATGCAATTAAAGCATTACATCATATCCAGGGGTGTGGATTTGGAAAAGTGCCTTCTTTAAGACAATACCACAGTCTATGTATCCTACACAACTGATGATTATTGGAATACGGAAAATGGGCCCTGGTTATAAACTTGAACATGACTGCTCCTCATGGCCATAGGGTCAGTCCATGTATATCTTTCCAAGTGGCCAAATTTTCCTCTAGAAATTAGGCAGCATTGTGTGCCTTCTCCTTTGGATCTTCAACTAAAAAAGTCAGATTTGCTGTTAATGAAGGTCGAGTTAAGCTACCCTTTCAAAAAGCAAATTTCCTAAGTCACATCACCACATAGTACTTAGCAGACAATAAAGTATCCATCACCCACACGACTTACGTAGCTGGGTTAGGGTGTCCAGTTTGGGGAGGTGCATAACTTGGTGAGTAAGCAACTCTTCTTGAGAATAGCAAATGCTATCCTTCCCATCAGGTGGCTCAGTATCTTCCAGTGCGAGAGAACGAGTCTCGCTGAGTGACGGTGGTGGGGACTTCAGCCCTCATCTGTCCCTCAGGACGGGCGCTCTTTTCCAGTGATCACTTCTTAAAGCTGCACGTGGACGCCCAGTGAAGCACAGACCTCACACTGGTGTGTGTATTGATGTTCCCAAGGGAAAATTAGGTCTGTGCCAGAGGTGACTGTAGCTGTGGCGTCTGGTTAAGATCTGGTGAGACAATGGATGGCAGTTTTTATGGAGCCCTGATTCCTTAGAAAATCAGCCCACATGATTTCTCTTCTTTTACTGGTCACTGCAGATCTTCAGTGTTCCTATCAGTAATTCTTCCTGACCCGGCCCATTTCAGTGAACCTCCTGGAAGCTTTAGAGGAATACTGCAGGGAGGGCAGAGAGAAGCTGCTAAGCATCTCTAAGAATTCAGAGGTGATGAAACCATTGTTGGCTAACTCACTTCTCTGTACAAGCTCTGGGCATTCTTGTTAATAAAATAGAGAGTTTACACAAATGATTTTAAGGCTCTTCCTCTAGTTCTAAAGCCTAAGCTAAGCAGAGCCACATTTTCTCCGATTAGTTACTTATATGACAACTCTCAAATAAAGTACAAACTTCCCAGAGAAACACTGGCACATTTGTTAACAATATTTCATTTATTATGAAATGTGGCAGAGGGTTCTTTTTGTTGTACATTTCTGAAAGTAAATTCTAATTTACTCTATAAATACAATTTCTATTTTTGCTTTAATTTGTAAGAATCCAAGCTTTAAAAAGGGCATAAATCATTTAATTTCCAGTCAATCCTCAAAAGAATCCACAGTTAACATAGCATGTGTAAACATTTCTGAAGGTTTTTAAAAGATAATGTTCATGCTAGCCGAAAATGAGAGAGTGGCAAGCCTTCAACCATGAGTCATGCTAGTCTGAAATAATAAGTACTAGTTTTAAAACTGCTAGCTCATTCTTTCAAAGGGGTTATTTAAAGAAAATAAGGAGCTCTTACCATATCGGAATTCAGCAAAACATGTATTTTAAAATTTGATTTAAACCATAGATGATTGGTCTAATGAGTAAGGGCACATTTAGAAGAGAAAAGCTCACTGAAAGGGAGGTTTCTGAAAACAGTAATATGAAAAATATATATTTTCCTTTCATCCTAAAAACTTCAGTTTACTTTGCTCTTAGTAAAGTTGATAAGGCTTTAAAAAATGTGGTCAGTTACGTACATTTTCAGAGTAATACACTGAGGTACTGAATGCTAACTTATGTTTGTCTAAACAGAGTTATAGAGTTAAAGATATTCCAGAAATATCAGGTGGTACAAATATTTTATACAAGAACATTAATATGTATTTTTTAGAAAAGTACAACAATCTAGTTGAATTTCCTTCAAATATAGGGAATTATTTACTTGAGATTCTTATTCCCTAAGCCCAATTTTGAATAAATGTCTGACAGTATGCCTACTAGGACCTGGATAATGTCTCTCTAAGATCCATGTTGAATTAATTATATTCTTCCAGGCACACACACACACACAAAAAAAAAACTGAAGCAAGGAGAATTAAAAGGAGAATATATTTAGCTCCAAATATTTGACTCATTTTTGTAGTTTCAAATAGCATTTTTTGGAAAATTGTAAAAAGAAGATAGCCATGAGTGAAATCAAAGAGTAATCACATGTGCAGATGATCAGACCATCAAATGTGCAGGAGCTCTGATTCAAGCACACTGTGGACTTAAACATTTATTTTTAGGCCTCAGGCAGTCAGCATTTTATTTATTTATTTATTTATTTATTTATTTATTTTTGAGACAGGGTCTCGCTATACAATTCAGGCTACTCTAGAGCTCACTAGCATAGGCTCGTCTTGAACTCTCAACAATCCTCCTGCCTCAGACTCCCGAGTGCTGGGATTACAGGCGTGCCCCACCACGCCCTGCCCAGCACTTTTATTAAGAATGGCCTTTGTTTTCTCCATTTGTTTTGAGCAGCTTTTCCATCCAGTGCATCTCCCATTTCCATTGTCCTTTCCTGTGCTTGGGGTCCACAGGCTTCAGTTCATTGCACTATCTCTCTGCCGACTCTTCTTCGCTGTCTGTATCCAGGGACCCAGGAGGAACAAAATGATGTGATTTGAATTTTCAAAAATCATTTCAAATAAGGTCAGATTGCCCTGAGAGAGATGTGGGTTACCAAAAATCTGTGTTTAGTCTCTTTTGTATTTTTATATGTGCACCACTTCAAAGTAAAAACTCCGGTGCCTCAGAGAGGATTTCTTTCACCACCATATTTAAAGCAGGCTGCCTCTCCTTTTACAGTCCGTATCCTCCTTACCAAGTTCCAGAAAGAGTGTTAAGTGGAAAGCTCTGAGGCCTGCTCTCTAACTCAGAGACCTGGAGGAAACACATAGGGAACAAAGATGTTCCAACTCCCTTTTCTTTTAATCTTCCATCTCTTACCAGAGATGCTCCTATTTGCAGAGCACAATCTAGACAAGGTGTGTGAAAATTTTTGAGAGTGGATCTTCAATGGATAGAGAGATTCTGCTCTTGCCTACTGTGTTCTCTGCTCTGTTACTATGTTGTTTCATTGTTTGTGTTTTAGAACTCCTGAGGGGTATTATGCAAATTTTTTTGATTATTTATATCATAAGAAAAAAGCTTTATGAATACAGTGAATTTATTCTGAAGTCTCTCTAGTTTTCTAGAATGGTTCTGGAAACCACAGTATACAGTCATTAGGTATTTGTGAAAGGAAGGAAAGAAGAAAAGAAAGAAAAAAAGAAAACATGCCAAAAAGAAGAAAGTAAGAAACCATTGAAGAAAAAAATGGGAAACTTTCCATACAGGAAGCCTATCTAGATCTGTATTTTCTCTTAGCATTATGAAAAATAATTTTCAGTAATAGTATTGACAATTGCTTTTTATTTATTACAAATTTTAATGGTGATCATACTAATTTTTTCCTTATGATAATGAGTAGATATTTGATTAAAATATTTGATTTACAGAAATTAGGTATATATTATTAAAAATTAGATAATGCTATATAAATACATAATTTTGAGAAAATAGTGAAATGTTCCCCACAACTTATGTGACTTTTATTGCTATGTTTATAAAAGGTCAAAGCATGACCATTTGTATATCCGTGATGTTTACTTCTTCTCAAATATATTTCACACACATTCCATGATCTCTTTCACACTATTTGACAGAGGGTTTAAGAGGTGTTTTGGGGGATCCTGATTGAGGAAAATGACTTCCAAATTTTGATGCAAGAATAGTTCTCATGTCTTGAACACGCAGCTCCCGAAGCAGAGAAGCTGTGAACATGTCATGGGTTGTTTCCACAAGGTGGGTTGGTGACAATATGAGCTCCAAAAACATATTTTTCTGCCTCAGTTTCAGCTCAGTCAGCACAGTGGTGGCATTGGGTGAGTTACTGATCTTCTGTGTCTTGGCTTCTTCATCTATAACATCATATAATATTAGTCCCTCTCCCATTAGGCCATTGCAGGAGCTAAATTAATTCACATACATCCTTAGACATGTTCTGAGATGCAGCAGTATGTTGTTTTTCTAGTGTGTGGGTGTTTCTCATCAGCCAGACTCATAATCTATTTCCTTCCATTCTTTTACCTTCCAAGTATGCGTGCTGAGAAAGACTCAAGCACCGTGCTCGAATATGAAAGTGTCTCACTGGGGGTTTTCAGCACTGACCTGCAGCTGTTGGAGTGCTGGGCAAGAGAAAATGTAGTGACTGACTTCTGAACAAGTGGGCATGTTGCAAACATGGGAGTGGACACGAAATGATGCAAACTATGTGTTCGGTGACTATTGGTTCACCTACATGTGTCATTCAAACAGCTGGGGATATAAAGTTGGGACAGGTAAAAAAAATGGCACCCCAGAGAACCAGACAGGGTGTTGGCATACACTGGGGGAGTAGTATCAGAGTTTGAGCAAATATAAGCTACACCATGCTAAAGAGCAGCACCGGAGCTGCCCAGTCAAGTAGGATGGAGGACTGATGATCTAGGCTGCAAGGATTTGGACAGATCAACACCAAAAGGAAAACAAATAGTTAAGAACCTGATCATTAGTAGAACCTGTGTTTTCTTATCCTCTCAATGGGAATAATGATAGTGTGTATTTCATAGGGCTGTTGTGAGAATTAATTACAATAATAAATATAAAGCTCTCAGTAAAATTCCTCTAACTTAATAATAGTGGTTTGTTTTTGTTTTTATCATTATAACATTAATAGCAGTAATTAGTATTATTATGATTCAGAGATTTCAGTAGAGGAAAACATCTTCCAGTGATGAAGCATTCCAGGAAGGCTTTTGTGACTTACTGAAAAATCTTTCATGTATCTAACTTTCAATGTCTAAGGGAGATTTATCAAATGGAAGAATTTTTAAAAATTTTATTTTCTACAGTGCCACCAGCAAGTTGGAAATAAAGAAAGAAATACGATAAGAGAGGAAGACATTTCAGTGAATCAGAAAAATGCGGCTCTGAGAGTGTCTCTGATATTAGACTGCGGAATGCCTGCCTCTCTCTTACTATTTTAGTCACATGCAGCGCTTTCCAAAGGTATCATTAAAAAGACGCCACTTGACACATTCCCCTTGCCAAATATATACTGATTATACTTTAAGTTTTTGTGTTGTTTTATTTATGAACAAAAAAGTGACTATTACTTTAAACAAGGTATTCATAAAATGACTTAAATAAGAATTTTATTGTCAAAATATAGTACTACTGGAAGCCTGTAGCCCCAAGTGGAACAAAATCTTGATGGTGTTGGTTGTGATTTCCCCTGTAGAGGCCTGCTCTTATGAGCTGAACTGTGGTTCCCCCACATCCACATGTTGGGTCCTAGCCCTGAATATTTCAAAGTGACCTATGTCTGGAAATTGTCTCCAAGGAGGCGATTAGGTTAGAATGAAGTTGGTAGGGTGTGGCCTTGTAATGCAGTTTCAATGCGCTCCTGAGAGGGAGACAAAACTAAGCCAAAGGCTGACGGAGAAGCTGTGTGAGGCCGCCCGAGGAAGAAGGCAGCTTCTGGGAGGCCCAGCTCAGCATCAGGACACAGAGAAACAGAAGCTGCGACACCTTACTCTGGACTTACAGTCTCCACTACCATGCGGAAAAAATACATGTTTGTTGTTCAAGAGCTCCGTCTGTGAGATTTTGTTAGGGCACCCTGAGCAAACCAATACCACCTTTTTGAGAAACTATCCTGCTCTTGCACACCACATGGAACCAAGATTTCAGGAATGTAAACAGAAGGGCTTAGACTCCTCCTTTCTTTCTTTTTTTTTCTTTTTTCTTTTTTCTTTTTTTTTAACACAGGGTCTCATTGTGTAGTTCCTGTTGGCCTTAACCCCACTATACAGCCCAGGCTGGTCTCTAACTCCAGCTGTTCCTGCTGCGTCACCTCCTCAGTGCGGAGCTTAGAGTTGTGCGTCACCATACCCAGCTCTTCCCCTTGCTTTATTCAGGCTTTACAGTAATAAGAATGACACAGCAGTGGTGTTGTGTCAAATGGTGACTATCTAAATGGTCCTTATGGCTAACTCATGCTGAAGAGCTTGAAATAGATGATGCTACAGTTTCACTAAAACCCTAAAACATGCCAGGAAAGTGACATAGCTACTGGGAAAGACCTGGACCTTCCTTGTCACTGATAAAGAAATTCAGGTGCACGCAAGTACATGTATGCAACTGTGTATACACTCAACACATGGTGTGTAGATGTTCACATCTAAAAGTAGAAACTAAAGAATAAAAAATGAGGAGAGAAAAAAAGAAATCTTAACAGGGCTCTTTCATGGCAATGCTGTCATACACGAGGCTGCTGCAGACAGATTGTCTACAGGGCCTCAGATGTTTCTAAAAACCACAGTCGTAGTCTTGTAAAACCACAGGGGTGATTTGAAGAAGCCACCATATCTGCAGCACTTCCTGGACAACCTAGCAAACAGAGAGTGGGGAGAGGAGGAAAAAGACAGTGAGGCCAGGAATTGCAATCATTCTATCTTCCTGGAAAATCTGTCTTGTGGCTTCTGAAACCTACACTTATCTTTGCTCAGTCACCAGTGTGGTCAGGCCTCTGCTCCGTGTTCCAGACTGGCCTGAAGCAACCGGGCACGCAACACGTCCACAAGGAGGGGGACTCTCTGAGTAACACTAAGTCAGGCTGGGCTCTCACTCAGCCTGGTCTGGGAGGAAGTACAGCCAGCCTTGGGAAGAGCATGGCACTTCATCACACGTTTCACTGCTGTTAATGTGGTGAAAAACATAGTCAGCTCCTCTCTTAAATCACAAAAATCACAGGCAGCAGCAGTTAATAGGGAATCCACATGTCAGCTCATCCGGCCTGGGTGCTAAGGGAAACCAGCAACAGATCCACTTCCTGATGAGGTGAGAAGGAGGCTGGTACACAGACACCCCTTTCTTTCACCAGGCCCCTGTGCGTGCCCTGCTTCTCTCATTAACATAACCTCGTAATTACACTTGATGAGCTCAAGACCCAAGTGTTCCTTCAGGCCAGAGATGAGTCTGTGCCTTTTCCTCCCTCTGTGGAAATGCTGCTGCCTATTTGAAAAATCCAGAAATAAAGCTGTCTGTTTAAGCACCTTAAATCATGAAATGATGAGAACAAAGCCACTAAACAATCCCGTATCTCAGTAGCAAACCTCCAGTGGCACATTTTCCTGTCAGAGGAGCTTTCTTTGAAGGTGTCCATCTTTGAAAATATTTTGTGCTCCTGAAGATACATTAAATTTTATTAAGTTTAAATTAAGCTTATTCTACTTTTATATGTTTTAATCTATATTTTAATGAAGTATCAGTTGTTATTGACAGACACATCACGGTTCCTTTTGAGTGTGAGCCAACAGTGCAGCTTATTGAGCGGCCTTTGAAAATAATTTCCATTAAAATGTTGAAGGCATCTGAACAGTAAAACCGTACAGCAGATATTCATGAATGTGGGGCTCTGTAGGTTAGATATCCACACATAGCATATGTGTGGAGGGAAAAATTAAATAAAAATGATGACTATCTAGTGTAGCTAAAATAACTATACAAATGCATAAAAAACTAAAAAGGTAGGATAAGAGCAGGAAAAGGACAAAGAAGAGAAATTATGAATTACAGCTGCTAATCAGGCAATCATACTTTGTTTATAAAGAGCTTTGCTTCCAAGGAGTTTGTGCTGAATAGTTAATCACTCATTCAATTACCAGATATTTATGGTCACCTACTATGTGCTAACATGTGGGATATAATGAGAGAGTCCCTGTTTGAAGATTTCATTATCTCTCTGGGGACTGAGTCTTTAAATGTACTCTTTCTAAATTCTCTTTAGAGATGTGAATAAAAGTGTTTTGGGGAGAAGTGAAGCCTGTTAGGATGAGTATGGAGCCCATCTGGTGGAGATCTATGGGAAAGACTTCTCAAACTGTATTGTGCAATCTTAAGTGAAGAGGAACATAGGGAATAGGGCGCATATGTATGGAGCTCAGTGGGGAGGGATTTATGTGGGGCAAGAACATGCCTTGGGGTAGAGAGAGTGGCGCATATAAGGCAGTGAGACAGAAAGGCCTGGGCACGGTGGAGAGCTCTGGATGTCAGAAGCACCAGATAATAGGCGATGAAGGGGAAGTGGAAGTGGCCTGATCCCAGGCAAGGTACATGTCCTCCATAAGAGTCAAGGTGAGCTCACAGATTAAGCAGACACCATCACCTTTGTTTTCCTGGAAGTTCATTCCAGGTGTAGAGGATAGACTGAAGCAGACAAGAGGTGCGCACTGGAACATGTGTCCATAGTTTGAGTCAGTGCCTTTTCCTTGCTTTTGTCAGTAGAGGAGAAGTTTGCATGGTCTGTAGCTACTAACCTCCTAAGAGCCTGCTTTACAATTCACATTTGGCTTTGATTCTACCTGACCGCTCTGACACCTGTTTCACTGCTTTCACCTGAGTCATTTCTCACTGTCTGAAGGCAACAACACAATAAAAACAGCAAAGAAGGTTTGAGAGACATTTCTGAAGCATGTTCAGCAAACACTCACTAACCAAAATTTGAAAATGCCTTTGATGACTTAGTTTTATTTTTATTTCTAATTCTCCCCATCCAATTCCAAATTTTTGAAATTTTCGTTTGAATCTGACAGTGTGGACACCTCTTATCTGGAAATGTTCAGAGGGTTAGCTCAGTTGAATTGATTCATATTTTCAAATATTTGCCCTTTCTCCAACCAGCTTCCTCCTGAAGAATTTGTGTTATGTGCTCTTCATTTAAAGTTGTATTCAGAGTTTAAAAACAGTCTTATCACTCAGTGATACAATGAATATCTGTCATGTAGTAGTCTAAGTTCTTTGCATACATCAGTTGATTAATCTCACAGTATTAGATATTTCTTACATATTTTATTTCTTAATCCTTATAAAACATATTCTGTGATATAAACATTATTTCCCATTTTGTGGATTCTGAAAGTGAAGAAATTTGCAATTTCAGACAAGTGGAAAGAACATGTGGTATGGAAACCTCTTCTATGCTATTTAAAAACTCTGGAAACTTCTATTATACTCATAGATCCATAGAGATCTATATTCTCACAATAAAAGGAATTTTAAAGATAATTTCCCAGTCCCATAACTACAGTTTAAATACATGTCCTGGGCTCAGGATATACTGATTTTTCCAGTCGTTTTTTCATTCACTCACTAATTGTACAGGCTGCCTAGGTATTCGCCACAGTTAGACATTTTCTCCATGTTGTCATCCTTGGTTAAAACATCTTTACTGATGGGAATTCACAACCTCCTATTCACAGCCCCTGGAGAAGCCTATGCTATTGCATGTTTAGGTTGTGAGGTTTTATATATTGAGTCCAGATCTATTTCCCTCCAATGCCAGCCACTAGTCATAATTTTATCTCTAGAATTGCATTTAATCTTTTGCCCTCACAACATCCCTCCATTATCTTAATTGTATGTAATAGATAGCATATATAATATAGAATATATAAGGTATTATATATAAGTTAATGATATGTTATATATATAATACATAATCTATATAGTGAATTTCCTCTCCCCTCCCCCAAGTCTTTTGCTTTTTTGGCTGGCTATTATTTCTTCGCATGGTTCAGTCAATTTATCATCTCAATGATATTTCTCAGTCCCTTTCATATCTAAACATTAGTGGTGGTACATGCCTATAATCTCAGCATTGGAGAGGCAGAGGCAGGAGGTATTGTCATGAGTTCAAGACCAGCCTGAGGTATATAGTGAGTTCAAAGCCAACCTGAATTATGTAGTGAGACCCTGTCTCTAAAAAAAAGTCAAATTTATCTTCATGAGCCTTTAAATGTAGTGCTCATATTTGTATGCAAGCCCCCAAGCCTGACCCATTGTAAGAAGGGTAAAGTGTTTTCTACTACTTTTTCTTACTTTGTAGTAAGACCCACGACATGTACAATTATGTGCTTGTGCTGCTTAGTGTGTCTTCTGCAACACAGCAAGAGCAATACAAATCTTTTGTGCAAAAACCATGAAACAGTTTTGTTTTCAGAAAACTACTTTGTTTTCTGTACATACAAAGTATCTAGCACAAGTAAGCATGCAATATATGTCTACTAAGTGATTAAGTGACTGACTAAATGAATATCCTGCTATGAAAATACTGTGTTAGTGCTTACAAGAGCTTGCAGGGCTGAAACAAGGCTCTTCAAAAGACTTCACATGTTCTGAATCAGATTTAAGGCAAAACACAGAAATTTACAAGACTGGCCTGCAATGGCTGCCCACAGAGTCAAATGTAGATAGTACAGAAGATCTGTCTATACACTAGAGATCCAAAGCTTTCAGCTCAGGACCTGGGGCCCATGGCAATGTCCCATAGTCTTACGAGTCCACATCAGGAGGCTGAAGGATCCAAGGCTGAAAACTGAGGAGTCGGCCCCGGGAGGTTAAAGGCTTGGCAGTAGAAGCTAAAGAGTCTGCCCCAGTGGGACAAAGGCTGGTGCTGGAAACTGAAGAACATGAGGGAAAGCCAGGAGTCAACACCCAAGGTGAAGGAGAAGAGCTGAGCCCCTTTGAAGAGAACAGCCCAGCTCCTCAGAGGAAAACTGGCTGAAATCCTTCCCTCCTGGTCTCCTTTTACACCATTTGGATGATCATCCTTAAAGTGGGCCTTCCATGCCCAGAACCATGCTGACTAAACCAGTGAGGCATGCCCCACTCAAGTTGGAAGTTAATCAGTTAACTACCACAACTACTGAACAAGAGCATGCTGACTTTTCTGAATAACGTAGGACTAGGAATAACTTTTGAGACTACCTAGTGTAATCTGTTTAATTTTTCAGAGAAAAAAAAGACCAGACCAGAGGAGCCAATTATTTGTATATGGTCACACTGAAAATCCAAGATCAGATCAACTTCAACTTGCTTCAGAGTTAGAAACTAAAGAAGGCAGCCCAGTTCTCCATGGAGGATGGAGGCGGTGGCCATGGACATCCATTTCACACCCTCAGAAAGCTCGTTGTCCTGGGTGCTTCTGGGCTCTGGGCACAACACGGGGAAGTGGGCCCTGGTGCTCAGGCCTCACATCTGGGTTGAGAGCCACCTTTTGGACTGGGCTGTTTTCAAGGCAGCTCTGCGCCCTTGCAGCTTGCTGTTATGTATGCAGGGCTTTTCACGGGCCCAGATAAAGCTCAAATATTGATTCAGCATCTCTCCTCTAAGATCTCCTAAGCTGCACTGGGAAAGGACCAGCAAATAGGAAACAGCCAAAGATATACCCAGAGAATTATTTCAGGGAAATGAAATGAAGTGTTGGCAGTAAAATGAAATAAATTCTGGTTTTGTTCTGCTCAAGTTCACTGAGAGGAAGGAAGGAAGCTGAGGCCATTACCTTTCTCACAAAACAAAGCAGAAGTGCCTGTCAGCTGCCGCGCTCTCCTGCGTGTGCTGTTCATAGATGTGTCTGGCCTGATCACAGGAGAATTATGATGCTCATACCATAAACAGTTCCGATCCACATCCTCCCTCCGAGACTATGATGTGGATTCCGCAGTAGAGCTTTATAGCTGAGACAGTGTATAATAGGAGCCCCTAGTCGGATGGTAATGGGCAGATCTACCCCGTCATCCTGCCCTATAGATGTGTAACAACATGAATAATGCCAATCGCTGTTAAACTCTGTGACTGCATTATTTCATGCATTCCTCACAGCAGATATTGCCCCATTTTTTGGGCAGGGCAGTTGAGGTTGAAAGGGTTCCAGTTTTGAAACTGAATCTTCTAAATGCTAAAACTAGCTTTCTACCTTAACCTGACATTCAATGACTGTGAGTTAGTAAAACTAATGTTGGTCTAAGTGTGATCCATTTCAATTTCAGGTTTAAACATTGCCATCATTCTACCTCAGTCTTTTTATAATCCGTGCCAACTTTACCTTATTTCTACTTACCTTTGTGGTTTCCATGGAGGTGCCTTCTCTTCCAAGAAGCCCTTTCTGCCCTCTCATCCAACTGAGTCAGCACAGAAACTTCAAAGCTGTCACTGCTTTAACCTCCTGCCCTGGTAAAATTCTTTTTTTCACCTGCTATCAGACCCTGAGCTCCCTGAAGGGGGAAAAAAACCTGAGTAGCTAGGTTAAGTAGAGCTTTCCTTTGGCTGTACCGTTTTAAGTGAAAGATAGACTATGGCTGGAACAGCTGATGAATAATAGGAGCATGTTTTTCAATCACAAGATATCAGAGGTGGTTTAAAAGAGTAAAGCTCTCCAGGAGGAAGGTTTTATTTTTGTTAATGTACCCAGAGGAGCAACTGGCATGAATAAGTAAGCAATATGTAAATATAAATCACTCAGAAAAATCACAAAACAGGAAAAAAAAAAAAAAAA
>NW_004955414.1:2449359-2451110 GCF_000276665.1 Chinchilla lanigera
AAAAAAAAGAAAAGGAAAAAATCTAAGCAGTGCTAAGGATATGAGTGGCCTAGTTATATGGTATATTCTCTAATAATTGACTTACAGGTGAGGAAAGGATTTAATCTCTAGAAGACTAGAAGTCTACAATCAAGAAGGGTTCCTGTCTTGGAGATCTTGGGGTGCTGAGAAAATTAATTAGACAGAGCTCAGAAACCAGCACCGGCATTTGATATGGGCACTGATGAGCTGCTACTTCCTCT
Source organism: Chinchilla lanigera (assembly GCF_000276665.1). Classification (NCBI taxonomy): domain Eukaryota; kingdom Metazoa; phylum Chordata; class Mammalia; order Rodentia; family Chinchillidae; genus Chinchilla; species Chinchilla lanigera. Next base: position 2,449,602 of record NW_004955414.1, read on the forward strand.
TCATGGCACAGACAGAGCTCCAGCACCTCCACTGCAGCTGGTGCCGACCTCCTGCACTGCAGTCATCGGGTCCCACAGAAAGGGATCTGCTTGGTTCTGTCCTCCTCACTGTGGACAATCAAAGGCATGGATCACATATTACAACTGTCTTCTCATTCTTTCTTCCTTGTCTTTTCTCTCTCCCTTCCTTCTTTAATTTTCTCACTCTTTCTTTCTTTTCTGTTTTTGTATTCCTATCTCCAGGACTTAGCTCTGCACCCATCTCCTCATTAAATGTTTACTAAATGATAGCATAAGTGAATGGATGCATGAGTTTGTAAATGATTTATTCTTTTCGCCCCAACTCCTCTTCTGTTTTAGGAGAGAGGTATTTCAATACCTCTAGTGTGAAAGTAAGGTGTCTCTGTGGGATGAAGCAAGTCTAAGTCTGCGTGGAAATTACGTGGTCCTGATGTGGTAAGAGGCAGAACGAAAGAGGCTGAGAGCAGGAGAGAGAGAACTTTGAATTTGGTCACTGATACCTTAGTATGGCTGAAGGTGTTTCTAGTCTTTTTTCATCAGGAAAACTGATAAAAAGGGTGAAGAAGGTGAGAAGGAGACAGAAAATTTTGCATTTATAGAATATTTTGTGGAGTTCTTGTATTCACATTTCCAAATTTCATACTTCTGTGATTCTTACAAAGTAGGATATTATTAGTCTTTAGAGATATGAAAATGTGGATTGCTAGATGTTGGAGGGCTGCTCTGAGCAGTGTAGAACCTGCAGAATTTGTTAGTGAGTGTGTACTTTAATTTGGGAACCTGGGGCAGAGGAGGAACATTTTGAAAACAGTGTATTTGGGAAAGAGAGGGAGCTTGTGTCTAGATGACCCCCAAAGCCTCATGTAGTCATAAGTGGGACTTTTTCAGAAGTGGCTGTATCTACAGTGTGATTGATTCTTGGTGTAATGCTAGGATTAAGGGTGCTAGGATTCAGGATTGGTGATTATTAAATCAGTCCAGTGATTGGTTTGGCACAACCCTAGTCCCAGTAGCCTAGATAGAATACAAAAAGAGCAGAAAAAAGTTAAGGCCCCTTGCTTGCTTTGTACCTTCTGCCTGCCGTGAACTGTTTCTTCTCTGTGATATCTCCCTGCCTTAGAGCCAGCCAGTGATGGATTAAAACCTCTACCAAATCACCCAGTAACATGCTGGAGGGGCAGTAGGGGGAAAAGGAACACTTCTCCACTGCTGGTGGGAGTGTAGACTTGTGCAGCCACTGTGGAGATCAGTGTGGAGATTCCTCAGTAAAGTAGGATTACAGGTCCCACTTAATCCAGCTATTCCCCTGCTGGGTATTTTCCCAGAAGAATTAGAAACATCATACCACAGCAACATATGTGCACCCATGTTTATAGCAGCACAATTTGTTATGGCTAAATCTTGGAAACAACACCAATGCCCATCAACTGAGGGATGGATAAAAAAGATGTATTTTTATACAATGGAGTATTACTCAGCTATGAAAAG
>NW_004955414.1:2451210-2453732 GCF_000276665.1 Chinchilla lanigera
GGATTAACATGTGTAAACATCATATTGTCTTCCTGGTGTAGGAACCTGAAAGTAAGTAAAACTCAAAATGTTCAATAGATGATAGGAAAGGGAAAGAAATTACTCAAAGGAAGGAATGACTGGGATGAGGGAAAGAAGAAAAAGAAACAAGGAAGGCAAAATACATATATATATGCTTGTATCTGGTAATCTGAGCAACTGATTTGAAGACAACACTATGCAATGGAACAACCTTTGAATTTCTACCATCTTGTCTAGTGAAATCTGTATTATCTCTAATGTTTCACCTAATAATTATCTTTTATTCTCTTTAATGGTTTGAACAACCTTCCATTCTTATATCTGGCAATCTGAGCAACATGGCTGAAGGTAACAATATGTAATATAACAACCACTGTTAATTCCAAAAACCTGTATCACTTTTAATGTTCTTGCTTTGTTTTGTTTATGTCTGTGATGTTTGTATGCTGCTATTGTTTTTTTTTTTGTTTACTACTCTCTTTAAAATAAAAAAGACTAAAATAACTAAATAAAACCTCTACAAACTATGAAGAACATAAATCTTTCCTCCCCTAACTTGTGGATATCAGGTATTTTGTCTCAGTGACAAAGATGGAGAGAGACAGAGACAGAGAGAGACAGAGACAGACAGACAAGACCATTACAGGGTGGAAATCTTTTAGGACAGCTTTCTTCAATTCTCAGTTTGTTTCACAGCGATAATTTTTATTCTGAATCTATTCTGTGCAGTTTTAGTATATTGATTAATGCAATTATTAGCCATAAAAAAAGAAGAGGTCATATAGTTAATAATTTGTGTTTTGATTTGGTGCATGTATTCTTTAACATTGTCCAGACAGTCTCTCAATCCCTCCTAACTTGAACTCTAGTAAGTATACATTATTATGATCTCCAACTGGTAGATGAGAAAAAGGTCTAAAGGTCAATTAATGTAACTCTACGACTTCCAGGTTCTGGCCTGGGGTGATTCTTCTGAGTTAACAGATATATTCTTTTTACTGAGGTACACCAATCTGTGTGCCAGGGATTCAGAATCCACCTGGGAAACCAGATTGTAAAGGTGGAAGTAATTGCAATGATTGCTTTAAGTACATCTACAACTTATACATGCACTTTATACAGAGAAAGCAGCAGTGTGGAGAAGTTCATTTTGTCCCTCAAAAGGAGTCCTCTTTAATTAAAATGTTCTTCCCTTTTGTATATTAAAACCACCTTTAAACTTTCCAGAAGGAAACTAATAAGTGGGGTGAAGAGTATACTCAATAAATGCAGGTTCCTTAAGCTCTAGTGCCCATCACCTCTCATGCTTCTGTAGCACTTAATTTCTTTTCTTTCTAACTCTGTACTTTTGGTTCCTATGCCTGAGTTCATTTTCATTTTAAACTGATGGTCCATCTGTTTCCAATGAAAAGTACAAATATTCCAATGCAAACCTTGAACATAGAGCTGTCATATAGTTAAGGCAAAGCTGTCAAACATCGATTTGAAGACAGAGGACATTTTAATGATGTGTTCATATGAGTGTGTTACTCATTCAGGGCTGTGGTATTTCTGGAGATTTCCTGCTGGTACTGGGGGAGTTTGTGCACAGACCTAAGTAATAAGTGGGCAGTCACTGAACATATGGGAGGAACATTTAGCATCTTTGCATGAAAGTTATAATTGGTTCTTCAGATAGCGTCAGCTTCACAAGTTTCCCATCCTTTTCACTATATCTTTTACTGATCTAAGTTAATAAAAGCATGCTTTCAAAAATCTGTTCTTTTGGGTCCCTTTTTTAGAATTTTTTCTAAATATTGTTTCAAAATGGCAATTGTTACTATCCTGGAATACTTGAAAGCAGTTATTTATATTAGTATATTAATTTTTGGAGCCCTACATTTTGTTTTAAATTAAAAGTTCTGTAGTTTAGCACTGAAAACTCTTCATTGTCAGTTTCTCTATCTATAAAATGGAGTGAGTGTAGCACTGATTTACTTAACTTTTTGTAATATTAAATTAGAAACTGCTTATGGAGGAAAAAGTATCATTCCTGGTGCACAGGGAGCTCTCCAGAAAATGTTTATATTCATGAACGTTTCTAGCAAATTTTTGGCACATAGCAGATTCTTAAGTATGTGTGTTAAATGATGGAAGAAGACAAGAATCAAGGGGAAATGGGTGATCAGGTACTTACAATCCATGTCACAGCTGAGCTATATTCCACAAAAGTTGAAACAAGGACATTTCTTTTTATAGCAGTGGTGGACTGACAACTGGTGGTCAGCTTTAGCACCCAGCAGAACTGAGTAAGCATGGTGCTGGGTCTGGGAGGCCCACCTGAGGATTGTTGCAAGCAGCGTAAGAAGCAGAACAGGAGAACAAGATGTTAGGCTGTTGGGAGCTGGTAGAAGATGTTGGGAGTCTGTTGGAAGTGGAGAGAAGCTGTAAGGAGCTGTTGGTTCTCTTGGAGGAGCTTGTCATGCTGGCTTTCCTGATGAATTTGGCTATTTTCATCCTCC
>NW_004955414.1:2454198-2459974 GCF_000276665.1 Chinchilla lanigera
TCTTTAGTGTGTGGACAGATTTCCTGTACTCTATTTATATATGGTTCTTTAGGTGGCTATTATAAATAATCTTATAAAATATTTGTCCTCTATTATATTATTTCCCCTTGCAAATAATCTCCAAACCATGCCAAGCAGGCTAATCTTTTATTTTAAAAATCTCATCTATTTACATTTTAATATCTGAAAAGAGATTTCTGTTATTTATATTTGATTCCATTTCTATTTGTTTGTAGTTGTAATTACCTCATCCTTCTAAAGTAAAAAGGTTTCACACAAAACCAGAAAATGTAGGATAATAATACTGCCCACCACCTAATATAAATTGAAAAGCAATAGTCAAAGAAAACATTGAAAAGTATGGAGATCCAAAGCTATGAGTTGAGGCTATAGAGTGTTATCTAGCCAGGCATGTACACCAGTCCATCCAGAGGAAGTATAAGTTATCTCTGTGTTTTTGCTCTTATTGTTCCCTTTTCTGATGTTCACAGCAAGACCATTTGGCTTTAAACTCTCGAAATTCCATATGGAGCTTCTCACTGAACTCCAGTGAGGTTTCACTCACTAGTATTTCTTTTCCTTTTGAGGGGAATGCTGTTGCTATGTAGTTCTGGACTTGAACTCATGGAGATTCTTCTGCTTTAGCTCTGCAAATTTTGGAATTACAAGTTTGCATCACCATGCCCGGCTCACTGGTATTTTCAACTTCCCTCTTGAAGTTCAGCATAACTAAATGGTCAAATTCAAAGATTGGGCAAGTTTTAGACAGTGCTTCAATTTTTAGCAGTTTTGATCAGCAGGTGGGTAGGTGTAGATCAGCACATTTTGGTTTATCCAGAGAAGCTTGTGGAGTAAAGAGGAAACTGGACAAGTGCACCATAAACCAGTGTCCCTTCCTGCTGTTCAGCCAAAAGGGTGAGTTGGAGAGTAGCCTGAATCTGACGTGAGAACTTATGTACATCCTTTTAACAGGCTGCAGGTGACCTGCGGTTTAGTCTGTCAAATCAATCACTGTTTGCACTCTACAAAATGATGTCCAACCAAGAACACCTTTATTAGCATACTTTATGACTACATATTACCCTCCAGGATTCAGCATGATTGTAGATAATTACAACTTAGCAGGGCAGCATGGTGAATTCTGTAATTTGGCTATGTGTCCTGCCAACTACCAAGTGGACTTCTCTGACATGAATGCCTGGAATGTTCTTTGGCAGTGTTCACAAAGGAAAGAAGTCTCCAGCTAATGTGAAAAATAACTATACTTTCCACTTTAAGTGACATGAAGGCAAAATGCTGCATCAGTGAATTATCACTTGCTCTGGAGGACAAATAGAAAAATTATTCAGAATCCACAGATTGAAGATTAATCTCAGAAATCTGTTCTTTTTAGCTGTTTTCACGTTACCCTTTCAAATATTTTATAAACATATTTACTTCTGAATATTTCTGAAACAAAGTACCTTTTAAAAGCTGAAAATAGCAACTATCTATATATCTTTCTAACTGGTGAGCCATCTGTACAACAGTTTACGTTAGTCCTCTATGTACTCAAGAATTTTGTAGACAACATAGGAGCACAGAGTTGAAACTTCATGCTCCCTATAGTGAAAGAACTGAAGGAAATACATAGTCTTTAATTTGTAAAGTAGTTTAAAAGATCTTAGTCTAGCTATTGTTACAAGAAACAGTCTGGTAGATAAAATTGAATTTGTAAGAGAATTCACTGTCTTAACAAAGTACAAAGTAATAAGGTGTTAAAAGTTGTAAAATTAAAGAGCTAAGAAATATCAGGTTGCTGAAAGACTACTTTGAACAAGAGTTTTCAGGAAATACTTCACCACTGGAAATAGCATTTCTTTGGTTCTCAGAAGATTATAGGCTGAATGGTAATCCCAAAAGATATATCTATACACAAATTCACAGATATCAATATTATTTTATACATTTAAAGAGTAGTTGTTATTTTATATGACAAGTATGATTATGTGAAAGATTTTAAGAGGATGAGTTTGTCCTACATTATCAGGATGGACTGTCCTTGTTATGGTTTGTTTGTGGATATCCCCCAAAGCCGCATGCAGTCATAGAGTTTGTGATTGATTCATGGTCCAATGCTGAGATTATGGGTGTGAGTGCTACACCTGCCCTGGGGCAGATAGTTTGCATACAATATGAGGGAGGGAAAGAGGCTTGCTTTCGCTGCTCCTCACTTTTGCTTTTGTTGCTTTTGCTATTTTTCACCACCATGAACTGTTGCCCTCTGCCATGTACCACTCTGCCATGGCAGCTTGGAGCCAGCCAAGTATGGACTGAAACCACTACAAACTGTGAGCAAAATAAACCTTTCCTTCCTTCATTGTGGGTGTTGGATATTTTGTCTCAAAATGAGATAAAATAATTAAGACACTTCTGAATTAAAAAATTAGTATTTTATAAAAATGACACCAAAAGATGTTTAATAACAGAAAAGAAAGGGCAATATGACCAAGACTGGCGATCAGAAGCCAAGATTAGAGATGTAGGAGCATGACCCATTGACAGCCATTAGAAACAAGAAAGGCAAAAATGCATTCTCTCTGTCTTGGAGCTTCCATAAAGAGTGAACCTGTCCCAACACTTCAGTGTCACACCCATGGGCCCCTGAATTCTGAAAACTAATTGCTATTGTTTTAAGCCACCCAGTTTGTGGCAATTTCTCATGGCAGCCTCATGATACTAAGATGGAAAGATAGGCATTTAAATATGCTGTTAGAGAGAAACAACTTCTAAGGTGGTGAGAACAAAGTGAAATGCACTCAGGCAAAGTATGTTTCCGGTCCAAGAAGTAATTTAGTGTGACCAGGCAGATAAAAAGATAAATAATAAATTAATCAATCTTAACTGAGTCCAGTGTGTCTTATCTATGCCAAGTGCTCTGCCTGCTTTGCTCTGTGAGTCCTCACGTCTCCTCCATGAGGTTGGCGCTTCTTCATCTCTTCCAGATGCAGAATCTGAAGCATGGAAGTGTTGAGTAATATGACAAAGTCTGCAAATCTAGGAAGCACTCAGTCTGCACTCTGTCTGCCCACATCCTACTTCTCCAGGACCTGATTACAAAGAACGTTCTTTGTCTGCTTCCATTGTGCCTTGTGCGCAGGTACCAGAGCATTTACCACAATGTGTCAGGATTTTGTTCTATTTACCTGTTTTTTCTACCTGACTGTAAAGTCTATAAGAGATCAGATCATATTTGTCCTGACTGTCAGTGCTTCAGTAGGCCTGGCACAAAATAAATTATCAGCAGACCTTTGCTAAACTGGTGAGTATTGTACAGTTCTGTCCCAACATTCAGTGCATAGGCCAGAAATATTTGTCTTTGAGCTCAGGAAATATGAAGGTCCTTCTATCTTCTCCGTGTTACAATATTTTCACTCTGTGCATGAGACTTTTAGTTATTGCACGAGTGCACAAGGTCAGATACAACATGTGAATAAGTTGCTCTAGATCAGGTTTCCTGCATCCAATTAGCATGACTTGCAGAGTTGCAATTCCTTGTGATCCCCATAAGAGAAGAAACCATCAGAATTATCCTCAAATATGCTCCCAAGACATTTGAAGAAAATCAAGCATGCCATAGATATCTCAGTTGTTTTACCTCCTACGTAAAGGGTAATAATTCTTTACTAGTTTTTGATGTTTGTGTTTCTCTATGAAAATGGTCTCATTTCTTCAAAGCCAGGATTCTCCAAGTAGGAGATTTCTAGTTATTATCACTTCTAATTAGGACAAAAGATTAGTTGCCACCTCTACTGTGGAATGCAGCTTATGCTCCAGATATGAGAGGATAAAGCCTGTGTTGAGAAAAAGGTAGTCTGTGAAAGGAGATTTGTCAGAAGTGGTAACATAGGGTATGCACTGTGGAGTGTGCCCTCCAGTGTCCAACAGCAGGGAGGCACATCTGACCATAGATACAACCAAATTATGCACCACTTGATATGAGAGGAAGCTTGGAGGGTTTGAAGTGAAACAGTTGTGAGATATGCCAAAGATGAGAGAGAGAGAGAGAAAGAGGAGAGAGAGAGAGAGAGAGAGAGAGAGAGGGAGAGAGAGAGTGAATAATTCGGAAAGAGACTTACCATACCATCAGAATTTGCATGGAGAGCACTGGTGATCACTAACAATATTTGTATCATAAACTTGATAATTTTCTATAATATGCACACATCCATATGTGCCCACACACAACAGCACAGGAGAACATGAAAAAGACAAAAGAGATGAAGAGAACAAAACAAAGCAAATGAATCAATCAAGATAATGAGTCTGATTATGTTTTATTTGCTTTTATACCTTAAAACCTCCAATATTTTCTCCTTTTTGAAAGAATTTCAAAATATCTAGCCTCCAAAATTTCTGTACATCAACTCTTGCCTGTATTCTGTGTATTCCTTTTTTATTACTTATTTTTTCTTGCATTATTCTTTACTACCATCTTTTACTGCAGCCTGCTCACTTGCAAGCTGATTATACTAGACTGAGCAGGACCTTATTGAATTCCCAGAAGGTACAATTTTTTTCTTTTCTTTTTTTTTTTTTGGTTTTTCTCCGGTACCGGGAACCGAACTCACGACCTTGCGCTTGCCAGGCAGGCGCTTTTGCCGCTGAGCTAAATCCCCAGCCCCTTACAATTCTTTTATTACCTTGTTATTTTCACACAAAGAGTATTCTAAAAAATGGGTTCAAATATATCTCTTCTCAGAATTTCCATTCCATTTCAACATTTAAAGACCAAGATAAGTTAATGTCACCGATATATTTATTTATGGCGGACTTTTTCTTATGATACAGAAGTTATATACCTCCAATTCCTTTTTTTCTACCTCTCTGCTTTACAATGGCAGCCTGGGAAGTGAAAGATCCTTTTTGTATGACAAGTATCACAGATTTGTAAAATAAATGACTTTCTGGTTAGAGCGGATTTATATGAGAATGCTTTGCCAGTTACAAGTAAACTCATAACGTTTGTTTACAATTAATTGAAACACTTAACTTTGTAGTAAAACATTAAAGTTTATGCAAAATATGGGTTTTTATTACTCATACAATCCTCTTTATTGCATGACTCTGCTCTCTGAAAAGCCATCCTCTCTCACCTGGCTTACTGCTGCAGCTTCATAAGGGTCTTGCTGCCTTGAAGTCATTGTCTGACCTACAGTTACAGAGATCTAAATTTCAGCCCTAATTGTGCTCATGTCTATTTCAAGCACTTTAATGTCTTCCCTTTGTTTTTAGGAGAAAGCTCAGAAACCCACCTCAGAAGACCCTACAAGGTCTGCTCACAGCTACACTTTCATGTTCTTCATCTTCTTGCCAGTTAACCTACCCTTGCTATGCCTTCTGTCTACTCCCCGCATGGACATCACACATCACATTTCTGTGGTTAGCTCTTACACTTTAGGGATTTGACCCATGTCTTATATAACAGTTCCTCTATCCACTATTTAGACCTGGACTTTGGTTTATAAGATATTCCCTGTATTCTCTAAGGCAACCTGTATCACTGCAGCTTTACTGCTTGCTTATTTTTAAAATAAATTCCATGAAACTATAGGATTCACAAGGGCAGAGATCATGTCTTTTTCACCATTAACACAATGGTCTGAGACAAAATGACATTCAGTGGATAGTGACTGAATTGAATATAGTACAGTCTCAGTTTACAGAAACTAAAAGACACCTATTTTATAAAAGATAAAGTCTTGAATGGAAATGGAATTTTCCCATTTAATATCAA
>NW_004955414.1:2460114-2462464 GCF_000276665.1 Chinchilla lanigera
AATTTGTTGTGTCTATACCTAATTGACAAAAAGAAAGAGGGAGGGGCTGGGGATTTAGCTCAGCAGCAAAGCGCCTGCCTGGCAAGCACCACGTCGTGAGTTCGGTTCCCGGTAACGGAGAAAAAAAAAAAAAAAAAAAAAAAAAAAAAAAAAAAAAAAAAAAAAAGAGGGAATCACTTACAAAAAGGAATGGCTTACTTGTTCCTGGGTCCATTCTTAGACTTGAATGATTTTGAAAAATTCGGAAGCTTCATGATATGATTCTTAATAAAAAATAATATATTATACTTATTTGAAGACCATTCATGTGATAGCCATTTTAATATTCATTTTTCTTATCCTGCTAACTGTAGTATAACAGTTATTCCCTCGCTCCTTTACACGAGGAAGGTAAGTTCAGAGTGGCTTGCCTATGGATTACAGCGTTAATATGCACAGAGCTGGGATTCAGACAGAGCTGTTTCTTGCTCCAGAGCATCTCCTGTTTTATTTCACCACATCCTCTCTAAGGGCTTCCTGAACATGCAGACTGGTTATGTGGCAGAGACTGGGAAAATCTGTCTAAATCCTAGAGAATTTTTTCTAACAGAAAGTTGGGAAAGTAAGTCTATCCCTCTCCATTGTACTTGTTCAAAAATGAATCAGCACTTTTCATCTGTAAGCGTACTATTTTGGCAAGGATGAGGAATAAATAACTTTTTTTTGAAAAGTTTTAAAGACAGATAAAAGTCTGCTTTAAAATTCATGTTCACCAACACCCACTTAACAACCAGCCTCGAGCCCATGTGAAGGGCCCATTAAGATTGCAGGCAGCGCCACTGCAAACAGCTGCTCATTACGAGCCACAGCACCAAAGCACCATCAAGTGTCTGTGATATATTAAAATAAATTCTTCTCTCTCTGACCCATGACATATTCAGTCATCCAAGAGGATGGCTCCTGGGAATATATCAACAGGCTGAATGAAAAACCAAAGTTTCAAGATCAAGCTATTACAAATGGGAAGCTTCCTGTTATTTAAATGCATATTATACTAAATGACCAATCATTTTTATTGATTCTCAGTCCTACTAATCAGGAAGTGCTGACTGCATAATCCTCACTGATCTTGTGGTCCTTGGAAATGACAGCTAACACTGGCAGCTGACTGGTGGAAAAGTGAGATGAACACAGCAGTGCCTCCTCTTCCATTACATTATTCATGCCAGTATGCCAATTCACTAATGGCCACACAGAAGCTCCTATTAACTCTTGGTGTTCAGGAACAAGTACTGAGAGTCAAAGTCTTAGCAAAAGTAGAAGTATAATAATACTTTGTGAAAATATCAATAATTTTAGATTTTTTTTTACCATAGTCAAAGGCTTTAAACGATAACTTTGGGAAGGATAGGGTAATGCCCATGAGAATGTTGCTTCTGCTGGTCTATAAGAATACATGTAGCTCATCTTTAAAATATGTGCTGTTTTTAAAAGTTAAACCTTGGAAGTAACCCAAATGCCCAACAGCCAATGGATGGATAAAAAGAAGGTGGTATTTTTTATATAATAGAGTATTGCTCAGCCCTAAATAAAGATAAAATTGAGACACTTATAACTAAATGAACAGGTTTAGAGAGTAAAATCATAAGCGAAATAAATCTGACACAAATGTGTAAATATCACATTATTTATCTTATGTGAGAAAATGAAAAGGTAAATAAGAACAAAAATGTACAATAGATACTGTGATGTAGGGAGAAATGTTCAAAAGGAAAAAGGAACTAGGGAGGGAGATGAAGGGCAAGAAGGAAGGGAAAAACAATGAGAAAAGGAGGATAAAATGAAAACTGATCTTTGTGAAAGGGGAGGGGATGAGGGTTTGAAAGAAGAGGATGTGAATGGGGTAAAAAGGAATCAGGGTATATCAGGTAGAGATACACATTCTCTATAATGAATGTGATAATTATGTAAACCTAAATTGTACCAATAAACTTAAACAAACTAAAAAGATAAATATATCAAATGTCTGTGCTTTGTGTGAGCGGCTGAACCACTCAAGTCATTTAGGGCAACTTCTTAAACTAATCACTTTGTTTTTTCATGTAACTTTCAACCAACAATTCATTCTTGCTATTTTTTAAATTTTATTTTTAGAGATCAAAGAACCAAAACATATTAACAAACACAGACATAAATGAAACAACATGAAAACAATGAAAACAATACAGAATTTCAGACATAGTGAAAAGAAATTAACAATGGTTACTGTATTACGCAGTTATCTTCATATTGGCTACTCCAGTAAACAAATACAGACATGTAAGAATGATCAAACAATTAAATATCAAATGTTCCTTTCAAGAAAGCAATA